>NC_058083.1:252409181-252709181 GCF_014858855.1 Bufo gargarizans
TCAACTATGAGTGGTATTATTAGAAAATGGAAGCATTTAGGAACCACAACTCAGCCACAAAGTTACCCACATAAAATTGCATAGTGCATAAAGGTCACCAACACTCTTTTGACTCAATATACACATCAGCATGAAACCTGTCCACCAGAAGTTTAATGGCATGGAAACCCCATTAAACTTCAGGTGGACAGGATTCACGCTGATGTGTATGCAGTGGCGTGCCTAGGGTGTTTGGCACTTGGGGCGGATCCTTTCTCTGGCACCCCCTCCCCCAATACGTAAAAAAATTGTACCACCCCCCCCTCACAGTAGTATTGCCCTTATTGTACAACCATCACAGTAGTTTTGTCCAGATATGTGCCCCCTCATGGTAGTTATGCCCACACTGTGCCCCCTCACAGTATTTATGCCCTCACTGTACAACTTTCACAGTAGTTATGCCCATATTGTACCCACTTAAAGTACTTATCCCTTCATTGTGCCCACTTCACAATAGTTCTGCCCTCATTATTCTCCCCTCACAGTAGTTAAGCCCTCTGTGTGCCCCTTTCACAGTAGTAATGCCCTATCTGTACCCCCTTCGCAATTGTAATGCCCTCTTTGTGCTTCCCTCACAGCTGTTATACCCTCTCTGTGGCCCTTTCACAGTAGTAATACCCTATCTGTGCCCCCTTCACAGTTGTAATGCCCTCTCTGTGCCCTTCAGAGTAGTTATACCCTCACTGTTTCCCCATAACATGAATAATGCCATCTGTGTCCCTTCACAGTAGTAATGCACATTGTGCCCCCTTCACAGTGATAATGCCCACTCAGTGCCCCATAATAGTTATGCCCACCCCCTTCACAGGAGTAATGCTCTCTGTGCCCCCTCCATAGTAGAAATGCCCATTGTGCCCCTTGCCCTCTGTGCCCCCTCTGTTAAAAAAACAAAACAAAAAATAAAACACAGTAACTACTTACCGTTTCCCATTCCTGAAGCTAACAGTCCTCTCTCCCCTGCAGACACAGATCGCTCTGCAGCCCTTTGTGGGAGGAGCTTAGGCAGATTCCCGATGTGCCTGGTTCACCAGCAGGTGGCAGCAAACATGGCAGAGCTGTAGTTAGGTAGAATGGAGATTTCCATTCCATTCTAATCCCCCTCTGTGGAGAAGTGGGCTAGTCCCACTTCCTGCAGGAAGGGTGGGAACCAGTTAGAGTTAGTCTAGCTTATCCCCTGCTAGGGGAAAGGTGCAGGGGCACGTCTCTGCTGGACGTGCCCAAGCCAGCCAGAGCACCCTCAGCTCTGCTGGTCATGGAGGCCAAAGCTTAGAGCCTCAGGAGCCAGGAGGAAAGTTCCCGGGCCTAATCTAGAGATAGACTACAAAGACAAGTGCAGCATACTGCAGAAGCAAAGTCATACAGTCAGCCTGTCAATATAGCAGAGCCAGAGAAAAACAGATGTAGCAGAGTTGAGTTTGCATGCCAGTTTTAATGCTAAAGCCTGCTGGAACCAATACGAAGCTTTAAGATTATTTCAGATGAACGTTTATTCAAGTAAAGCTGCTGTTCAACTATATACAGGTCTGGACTCAATTTTTCTTGCTAATTCCTCAATTACGCCCCTTATTTATTGCTTCGGAGCCAAAGCCTGGGGTCCAGCGGTATCTAGGTAGGAGCACTGTGACACATATAAAGGGACATTTTAGGCCGCACTATACCACTCGGCATTCTATACCTGGGTCAAATTATATAGAGGGCCTTGGGGGGAGATGCCCTTTGCGCAAAGCACACCCTCCTTGAGCTGCAGCGGCAGAACGGCATCCCCCAACATAGGCTGATATACGACATTTCAACCAGTTGGAATTCCACCCTCCGTATATTGGACCAATTATATGAACAGAGAAAGCCCATAAACGATTTCTTGATGATATAGGCGGACAGAGGTACTCCCCTGTGTAACTTTGATGTTAGCCAGTGGCAGCTCATGTGTGACACCTGCCATTTGCTCGTGCCCTTTGAGGAGGCCACTTTATTTGTCAGTCGCCAGGACTATGGGATGAACAACATCATTCCACTGCTTTATGTCCTGGAACAGATGCTGCTAAATCTGGCTGGCCAGGGGACAGGAGACATGGCGACTATATCTCACAGCCACATAAGCCCTGTGGGGGCTGAACTGGAGGAGTAGGACATTGGAGCACCAGCAATGTGTAGAGAAATGGGTGGTTTTTCTACACAGGTGACAGGAGAGGAGGAGCAGGAGCAGCCAGAGGAGCTACAGGCCAATGAGGCAGACGAGGCAGAGGACCCAGACACACCGTGGCAGTATGCAGTGTAGATGGAGGCAGGGAGTCCCTCCGAGTCACTTGCACAAATGCCCATTGCATGCTCACTTGCTTGGGTGGTGACAGCCGAATTGTTACCGTTCAGCAGAGGGATGACTTCTGGCTCTCCAGTTTGTTGGACCGTCGATACCGGTCCAAAATGGGGGCCTTTTTTAAACACCCGCAGAAAGGGAGGACAAACTGAACTACTATCGACACATCCTATGTAGTCAGTTGGCCGCTGCCTATGAGCTCCATCGCCCATCCTCACGCAGGTCTGACTGGGAGGCCCTCTGTGCTCACGTTCCACTAACATGGCTGCTGTGGCTGTGTGGACGGGCAGGAGCAGAAACAGCTCCATCAGCAGCAACTTAAGTCTAGAGTCGCTGATGAGCAGCTTTCTTCACCCACCTACTGAAGAAACTACTCACCAGCAGCAGCTAGACATAGAGCAGAACCTGAACAAGCAGGCTGTGGCATACTTGCCACCCCACATCAAAGATCCCCTGGACTACTGGGCAGCCAAACTCGATTTGTGGCCGCAACTGGCCGAGTTTGCCCTGGACAAGCTTTCCTGCCCAGCCAGCAGTGTGGCATCAGAGTGGGTGTTTAGTGCGGCGGGGGCCATAGTTACCCCAAGGAGAACTTGCCTGTCCAACCAAAATGTGGAGAAACTGACCTTTGTAAAGATGAATCAGGTGTGGATCAGCCAGGATTTTCAAACACCAGTGCCTGATGCATCAGACTAGATCATCCATGGTGCCACACCAACACTTTGATGAAAGAGACCTGTTTCTTCTGGCTACCTGCTTTAGCTACTATTCTGATGCTGGCACCCGCCTGGTGCCACACCTGCTGCTATTTGCTCCTAATGCCAATCACCATCTTAAGCTGGTATTAATATTGCCCCCCACCTCCCCACTCTGTCACTGGGCCACTCTGTTGTCTCCTCATGCTGCTGACACATCACCACACAGTGGTCTCCTCATGCTGTTGCTACCTCAACACTACGTCACTGGGCCACTCTTTGGTCTCCTCATGCTGCTTCCACTTTAACATTATGTCGCTGGGCCACTTTGTGGTCTCCTCATGCTCCTGCCACTTCACGACTCTGTGGTCTCATCATGCTGCTGCCACATCACCACTCTGTGGTCTCCTCATGCTGCTACCACCTCCCCACTATGTCACTTGGCCTTTCTGTGGTCTCCTCATGCTGCTGCCGCCATATCACTACTCTGTGGTCTTCTTATGCTGCTGCTATCTCAACACTATGTCACTGGGACACTCTGTGGTCTTCTCATGCTGCTGCCACTTCACCACTCTGTGGTCTCCTCATGCTGCTGCCACATCACTACTCTGTGGTCTCCTCATGCTGCTGCTACCTCAACACTATGTCACTGGGCCACTCTGTGGTTTCCTCATGCTGCTTCCATATCACTACTCTGTGGTCTCCTCATGCAGCTGCTACATCACCACTATGTGGTCTCCTCATGCTTCTGCCACCTCAACACTATTTCACTGGGCCACTTTTTTACTGATGGATTACTGACCAAATGCTGACTGAAAGAATATGCATGCTCAACAGGCAGGATCCGTTTTTTGGGGTTATTGTTCTGACGGATCAGATGAAGAGCAAAATAATCAGTGACGTAAAACACAAACTTACTGCTGACACCCTCTCCCTCTACTTGTATAAGCGTTTAATAGAACAGATTCTGTAGACATCTATGTGGAATCAGCTGACTACGGTGTAAAAGGAGTGTGCTTCTTCTTGATGCTAACATTGACCTGAAAGGCTGATTTCATACTTTATTTGGGTTATTTGGTCAGTTTTGGCCCCATAACTGCCCAAGTAAGTAAAGTGTGCAGTCATACTGACTCACAGTATTGTTTCACTACCACAGCAGACTCCCTATGTGTGTTACTGCAAGGCACAGTGTTCTACACCACTAAACAGTCTCTCTGCAGCCAGGATTTGGATCAAATCTTTTTGAAAAATTCGCTCATCTCTAGTAATGTCATAAAAACGAAACCCATAAAACTGTGGCAGAATTGCATTTTTTTTCCAATTCCATCATAATTAGAATTTTTTTCTGGCTTCCCACTACATTATAATCAACAGTAAATTGTGAGGTGTACTCAAACTGAGTGAAAATCAGATCTGTTTTTACTGGTTTGCTTGTGTCTCAGTTTAAAGTTTAAAGCTATGCATGTTTAGATAATTTGACTTCAGTTGAGAGGCAAATGGTGGTTATTAAAGATAAGATTGATAAAGAGTTAGCTGCCGGTAGAATCGCAAGCCCCTTTACTTTGACTCCTTTTCAGGATTTTAGATTATCCTCACTTGGTTTGGTTCCCAAGAAAGCTGCAAATGACTTTAGATTAATTCATCATTTATCTTTTCCTTAGAAAGCATCTTTGAATGACGAATTAGATAAAGAAATGTCTTCAGTGATATATAGTTCCTTTGATGATGCAATTGTGTTATTGAATTCTTTTGGGCAGGGCTGCTTAGTAGCAAAGGCAGATATCAAGGCTTTTTTCCGCTTACTTTCACTGTGTCCAGAGGGTTTCAGTTCAATGGGTTTTCATTTTCATGGTCAGTATTACTTTGATAAATGCTTACCAATGGGTTTTTCTTTATCTTGTTTTTACTTTGAGGGTTTTTTCATCTTTTATTCAGCGAGTTACCATGGAATCTGGAAAGGAGGGTGGTACATATGTTACACTACTTAGATGACTTTATTGGCCCTCCTGATTCGGATATTTGTCAGACATTACTGAATAGGTTTTTGGTCATGTGTGGGTCATTCTCTACTCCTCTGGCTGAAGATAAGATAGTCTTACCATGTTGTGAGATTATGAACACATTAGTAAACTGGTGGCTCCTGATAAGTGGAAAAATCAGAAAATAGAGTGGCCTAATTGGAAGTAAATGCTCAAACCCCAAATACTGTAGTGTATTTATAATCAGGGGAGCAGATCCTCCACATGTGATTCATTGCTAACGGCAATCCCCAGCAAAAATGCATACAATGCAGGATGCCAGCAGTGGACCACATGTACCACAAAAGAAGGAATAATGTGTGGATAAAAATATAAGAGTAAATAGATCACTGCAAATGGTGCACCACAATAGTATGCAACTGACAATACAAGGCTAAACCCTTACACTGATTGTAAAAAATTAGATTTTAGCCAATATATTCCTGTCAGGAACATATCATTGCCAGCGCACCCCGCCAATGTATCTCAGTGTAGCGTGGGACCTACCGCTAACCTACCTATAGTGTGTGAACACTGTCCGATAGGTGCCAGGGTCCGACTCACAGCCAAACTCCCACATACCTCCAAAGTAAGATCACTAATACAATGGGAGGAGGGAAGAGGCTGAGAGCCCCACCTATAGCAGGCCATGTGACACCGGCTACCAGGTGTGCTAGAATGTTACCAACGATAAGCGTCCGCACATTCAATACATATCAAGAGGAGGAAATTCTCAAACCCCAAATACTGTAGCGAAATTATAACCAGGGGAGCAGATCATCCACATATGATCTGTTGCTAATGGCAATCCCCAGCAAAAATGCATACAATGGAGAATGCCGGCAGCAGACCACATGTACCACACGTGGTACCTATCAGACAGTGTTTACACACTATAGGTAGGTTAGCGGTAGGTCCCACGCTACACTGAGATACCTTGGCAGGGTGTGCTGGCTCCGATATGTTCCTGACAGGAATATATTGGCTAAAATCTAATTTTTTAACATCAGTGTGAGGGTTTAGCCTTGTATTGTCAGTTGCATACTATTGTGGTGCACCATCTCCTGATAAATGGTCCTTGTCCCATTTATTATTTTCAGAGAATAGGATGGACTCCTCAATGCTCAAAAGGTACTTGGTTGAAAATAAGTCAGTTTATTGGTTCACTGGTATATCCATTGTTGGTGGTGGAGGATTGCTTAGGGATTTTACCTCAAGGCTGTTGTTCTTTTTCTTATTCTTATTGATAGCAGTTAATAATTACATTCCTTCCATGATGGCGCAGATACAGAAGCAGCTAGGCTGGGTCTAGGTTTAACGCTATCATTAAACAGATTGGTAGATGGAATTCAGACAGATATAAATTGTATGTTAGACCTTATTTAGTGTAACATTCATTTTTAATTCTTTTAATTCACGTACTAAACAGGTGACTTTTTGGATTTTCGGAAATTCTTTTGTTAATGTAGCAGACTCCATCTTGTCTCTGAATAAACTTTTCCAAACTTCTTAAGAACATTTCAAGAAAGTGTGTGGGAAAGGAGTGGTGGGCTACAAGACTTGTTTAGGTTACCAGGGGCTAAGGCCAGGCAGACTTTGTCCACACATTCCACCATAACCTGCACTGAAGCTACTCTAACATGTCCATAACAATACACTGCAATTATTTGTTGATTCAACGTCCCTTTCAGTTTACTAGTTAGATTTCAGGGGTTTGAAATAGCAGGTCATTTTCTGAGTGGCGAGTTGCACGCACTGCCTTACCATGATGTTATTATTTTTAATGTGGGAATGATTTGGGTAAAGTGAAAACACTGGAATTGTTATTTGTCATGAAGAGGTACTTGTATCAGTTCAACTGGAAGTTAGTTTTTTCTGAAATAATTCTGAGATACATATGGAAAAAGTGGTGTTTCTTGACAAAATTAGAAAGAGAATTAATAGTATGGAAAAATATTTGCCTTCATTAAACAGTTGGTCATTCAGATACATAGAATTTGATGTATTGGAATTATATTGAGATAATCTTATCTGACATAGGGTTGGATATTTTTAACGTGTACCGTCATGCCATTATTGAAAAAGCTGCATTTTTTTGGGAGGAGCCATTTTAGACTAATGCCCTCCATGGCTGGTGAGGGTGAGTCAGGCAGCTTTGGTGGGTGGACTTGGTCAGAATTATAGTGATAACAAATATGAGTTTTAGTCAAGATATTTTATGATCAGGTATCCCTCAAGAAACCCTCAAACGTAGTTTTCTAGTCCGACAGGGTCATGGAGGACTATAATTGACTGTGAAAGACGCTCAGTGCAGATAGGATGGGAACAACTATCCCTAGAAACCCCTAAATCATGGGAGGGGGGCTGGGGTAACCCTACCTACCTACACAGAGCACCTACCGTGAAAGGGGCGACCCCGTCCGGATACCTGTCCCCAGTCTGGAAGGAATCCCTGATAAACACTATAGAATAGTTCCCAACGTGCCACGTTTCATACAATACTCATCAGGAGAATTCGAATTCTCCTGATGAGTATTGTGAAGCCATGCTGAAAACGCTGTTATTCACTTAATAATTTAATAATATTTAATCAATAAGTGGTATGTACCCCTAAATAATGTCATTGAAAAATGCAACTCAACCTGCAAGAAAGCAAGCCCTTAGTCCCCTTTCACAAGAGCGTATTGAAATCCGTCAGTATTCTGGCTCTGGATTATGCATCAGTACTGTCCTCAGCATTGCTTCAGGATTTCATCAGGATTTACATGCATATTCTTTCCTCCCTGCATATTTGAGGCACTCCCATAGATTGCAATGTATGCATTTGAAAATAAAAAGGCACAAAGGTCGGACATGCTGCATGTCTCAAATACTGCCGGAAATTATATGCCCATGTGAATAGCTCTGTTCATTATTAGCTGCGGATTCCGGTATATCCGGGCCATATACGGATTGCAAATATGCTTGTGTGAAAGAGGCCTTATGCAGCTACATTGATGGAAAAGTTAAGAAGCTATAGTTCTCCTAAAGCTGCGTTGAAAAAATAGACTCAGAGGTAAGCATCCCAGTTCTGAAGTGGTTAATCATTAAAATAAAAGCATATCAATTGCCCTTTTGATATGAGTAACAATTCAGGGATCATGCACTT
Source organism: Bufo gargarizans (assembly GCF_014858855.1). NCBI lineage: Eukaryota > Metazoa > Chordata > Amphibia > Anura > Bufonidae > Bufo > Bufo gargarizans. Next base: position 252,417,399 of record NC_058083.1, read on the forward strand.
GGCGATTTCACAGATGTGCATATAAGTAATACAGTGCTTATAGAGTGCGATGGCCCCCATAATCTACTGCTGCGTGCCTCAGGTTCCTGGTACACTTACTGTTGGGGCTCATGAACACGAGTGTATTTAATTTCCGTGTCTGTTCTGTTTATTTTTTGTGGACTACATGCGGAACCATTCATTTCAATGGGTCCGCAAAAAAACATGGAGTTTCTCCGTGTGCATTCTATTTCTGTATGTCTATTCCCCAAAATAATAGAACATGTCCTATTATTGTCCGCATTACGGACAAGGGTAGTACTGTTCTATTAGAGGCCAGCTGATCCGTTTTGCAAAATACAAAATGCACACTGCCGGTATCTGAATTTTTTGGGGATTCATTTTTTGAGGACCCCAAAATGCATACGGTCGGGTGCATGAGCCCTTATGGATAGTAAGAGTGTACTGCAATCTTCACCTCAGTATCATAGCTGTAGCTCATGAAATACAGGTTATATGAGTCAGATTGATAAACTGTACAGTACAAATGCATATACTGATCACATACTGTACAAAAGATCGCTTAGTGCAAAGCAAATGTGCTGATGTGGCAATGTAATATCTGTCTTCCATAGCATATTCCAGGCAACTAATTTGTATCGTTTACCTAGGATTTCCACAGGCAATTTGCATTTTTTGTGACACATCATGACTGTATAATGAATAGCAGTGTAGAGGGGCATTAAGATCCTGGTATACTAGTATCTAGGCAGTATGCCTTATTATATGAAATTATTCACTGGTACCAGTTTTAACAAGGTGTCAAGACGCAATACAGCCCCCACCTTGTTTTACTAGGTGGTCATCTGAAAGCCTTTCATATTTCATATCTACCAGTTAAATCTAGGTGTTACATACAAATAACATATTCCTATACCGCACATATAATTATTTGTTTTATGAAATTTAACAAAGCTAAGGATATGTTTATATTTAGTAAAATGGTATTTGACTCAGTTTTATTTTGAAATTCGTTTGCGCTTCATTTGGTGGTAAAAGCAAAATTGCGTTATGGATTCCGTTACCACGGACCATAACGCAATTCTATGACGGAATGCATAACGGAATGCCTTTAGAAGCATTCCGTTATTCATTTAGTCATAATAGAAGTCTATGGGCTGCAAAACGGATCCGTCCCTTTTCCATTATGCAGGGGAGTCCTCTCCTGCATAACGGAAATGGGACATATCCGTTATGCAGGCCATCTCTACTCATCTCTACTCTGTATGGTCCCAGAGTGCTGAACTTAGGGTCAGAGATTTTTAGCTCTGCAATTATTAATATAATTATTATAATCAAATTGGTTGTCTGGGTGAAAATAGGGCTATGTCCAGGTTCAGCTCCCCTTTAATTAATATAATTAGAAATAGTGTGCCCATGAATTTGTAATACTCATATAGCAAGAATGTGGACAGGTGTATCATTTAGTATACTGGCTTTCTAGTTGTAAGGGCATGCTAGAAATTGTGGTTTTACAATAGCTGTAGAAACACGGCCTGGAGACCACAGCTATAGAGTATACAATTATATTTCATAAACCATATGTCTAATTTATGGCCATGGGCCATTTAGGTGCAAGAACATAGACAGGCATACTGTAAGGCTATCTTCACACTTGTGGCAGAGTGATCCGGCAAGCAGTTCTATCGCCGCTGCATGCAAACGGACAGCATTTGTAGACGTATCCGGATGCGGATTCGTCTTACAAATGCATTGCAAAAATGGATCCATCTCTCCAGATGTCATCTGGAGAAACGGATCCGTTATATATATTTTTCACATTTTTACCGATCTGCGCATACGCAGACCGGAAGGACAGATCCGGCATTGCGGTATTTTTAATACATTTCAATGTAAAGTAATGCATTCCGGCAACTGATCCGCAATTTTGGATGGAGATAATACCGCAGCATGCTGTGGTATTTTCTCCGTCCAAAACGCCATTCGGTGACTGAACCAGGGGAGCACCCAGGAATTCTGGTGGGAAAAATGCTGCCGCAAAAAAAAATGGGCACGCCCATTATTATAAGCCACTCCCATATTTACTAGGCCACTCCCACATGGCCATACAGCTGAAATTAGAAATTGTTCTTACAGCAGGATTAACAGAACAACATGTTACGTATTTTATGGCTAGACACTGTCATGTTCTTGACTGGGAATCTCCTCTTTGTGTATTATTCTTGCTGTAATAATTTTTTCTTGGGGGGGACCCCTTTAGAGCTTTAACAATACAAAGTGAGGTAACCTGGAAGGTCATGTGGTCAGTCACTCAGTACTCTGCTTCTTTTACTTACCAGGGCATCTCCTTTATGTAATACATCAGAGGACAGAGAGTAGATTTACTTGACTAGTCGCTGCCAGAAGATGGTGCCGCATCCAGGCTACTATATGGGTGCAGAGCAGATACGGGGGTCTGGAGGTGTCACATCATATACTATAGGGGTGCAGAGCAGATACCGGAGTCAGGAGGAGTCACATCATATACTATAGGGGTGCAGAGCAGATACTGGGGTCTGGAGGTATCACATCATATCCTATAGGGGTGCAGAGCAGATACTGCAGTCGTCACATCATATACTATAGGGGTGCAGAGCAGATACTGGAGTCGTCACATCATATACTATAGGGGTGCAGAGCAGATACTGGAGTCGTCACATCATATACTATAAGGGTGCAGAGCAGATACCGGAGTCAGGAGTCGTCACATCATATACTATAGGGGTGCAGAGCAGATACTGCAGTCGTCACTTCATATACTATAGGGGTGCAGAGCAGATACTGCAGTCGTCACATCATATACTATAGGGGTGCAGAGAAGATACTGCAGTCGTCACATCATATACTATAGGGGTGCAGAGCAGATACTGCAGTCGTCACATCATATACTATAGGGGTGCAGAGAAGATACTGCAGTCATCACATCATATACTATAGGGGTGCAGAGAAGATACTGCAGTCGTCACATCATATACTATAGGGGTGCAGAGCAGATGGAGGTGTCACATCATATCCTATAGGGATGCAGAGCAGATACTGGGGTCTGGAGGTGTCACAGTCACATCATATACTGTAGGGGTGCAGAGGCTCTGCACCCCTACAGTATATGATACCTCCAGACGCCATTATCTGCTCTGCACCCCTAAGGACACCTCCAAACCCCAGTATCTGCTCCTGCACCCCTATAGACACCAGTATCTGCTCCTGCACCCTTACATTATATAATGATGTGACACCTCCAGTATCTTCTCTGCACCCCTATAGACACCTCCAGACTCCAGTATGATATCTGCTCTGCACCTCTTCACCGTCCCCTATCCTATAGACACCCCCAGACAGTATCTGCTCCTCCTGCATCCTTACATTATATGATGTGAATCATGTTAACATGTGACACATGATAGTATCTGCCCTGCACCCCTATAGACACCTCTAAACTCCAGTATCTGCTCTGCAGGAGCAGGTGTCACGTGTCAGACAGCAGTAGCACTATACTCCTCATAAACTAAGGTGCAGAGAGCAGATACTGGAGTGGGGTCTGAAGTCTAGGCTCTAGCCATGGCCCCAATGAATGATCCACCACCTCCCTGAGTCGCTCTTAATGAATATTAATTGAATCTTACGGCGGAACAGTTACGGCGACGGCGAGAAATCGTGAGGGCGGCCGCGGTGCCTCAGCCTGCCTGCACTGACTGGAAGATGGTGCCGGTAACAGAGCTTCCGGCGGTGGGTAGGACTCGGAGACGGCGGGAAGGAGAAGGCGGGAAGGAGGAGGCGAGAAGGAGGAGGCGGGGAGGAGCAAGCAAGCAGCAGGAGAAAGCCGGTAGGCGGTGCCAGGCTGAGCTGAGACGAGCCTGGGGAGGAGGGGAAATGAGTATAATGCTGCCGCCTGCCAGGATGGAAATCAGGCTAAGCAGCAAAACGGGAACTTATATAACGTATATTTATATAATAGTCAAAAAATAATAAAAAATTAAAATGGACATATAGCCTAGGGGGGGTCCAGACCCGCTGGACCCCCCCTGTAGGTGCGCCACTGGACTGAACTGAAGACATTCTGATGTATCCTGAACATCAGAATGCATGGGGATGAAAACTGATCAGTTCTTTTCCGGTATTGAGCCCCTAGGACGGAACTCAGTACCGGAAAAGAAAAACGCGTGAAAAAAGTGTGAAAGTACCCTAAGCCTTGCAATTACAGATCCTATTTACATTGGTACAGAGTCTTTTATAGAACCCAGTCAGTGTTGAAACAATGTAAAAATGTAATTCCTGCTACCCTGTACTTGTGTAATTAGTGGGGAATGAAGTGGTAGCATTGACTTTCATCTTCTGAACGCGCATGGACCATGCAGGCTGTTTAGGAAAGGCTTTTATACAAGCGTATTCTATCTGCCAGCGGGAAACAATGGGGTCTAAAAATAATTAGGAATGATCTTATTAGGATATTTATTTATTTTTTAAGCTGACTGAAATGCTGTTATATTCTGAAGCTCCTGTCCAGTTATTTATAGTTATGAAAGCAGCTACCTCTATAGAGTCATATGCTCATACAGACTAATTAAAATGATGTGTTTTCTGTTTTTACTATGTCAATCCTGAAATCAGCATAAATGTCCTCACCAAAGCAGGATCACACCTGACGGCTCAGTACAAAAAGGAGGATAAGAAAGTCTTAGGCCTTTATGTAAAAGGTTGAAGGTGCTCTTTATTACATTACAGAAAATTCTGAATTTTTATCCTCTGATTTGAACATCTCTGAAATAAATATGTCTACACGGCGATAAATATTATGTCAGGTTATCTTCCTCTTTGACATTTATGAAGGAGAGTGAAAATTTGCTGTGTTGATAATTTTCTCAGACTTGCAAAGCTGCTCACGTGTGTGAACATTTTTTCCCCTTTCTCTATATATTTTTAATGTTACTGGAAAAATTGTAAGGCACAGATAGAAAATGATTCTGATCACAGCAACAATCTTGATGATAAGAACATTTCCATTCTAATTATCATGAAATGTAACTGCAGTTATTAGAAAAAGGTAGATAAAAGTTGGAATATATACCGTAATAGAGCAGCGCAATCGCCACTCCCTGTCATTGCACCCACTACTTACAAGGAAATGCTCTTCGTGACAAAGTAATTAGTCACAAAGCTATTTTTTTTGTCAAATTCAGCAAAATAGCCAAATCAAATTTTTGAATAATTCGCTCATCTTTCCTGTTCACCACACAGGCCAAAAACATTTAATTTAAATTTTTTGTTTAAATGTTTTTGGACTTGACAATACCAATTACATTTATTTTTATTTATTTATTTTGTTCTTATTTGTAAAATAGGAAAATGGGAAATTTGTATTTTTTATTTAAAATTTTATATTTTTTTTATATTATTTGTTTAAACTTTTTATTATAGCCCTCCCCAGTGGGTACAAGCATGCAATTATTACTTTTACCATTACAGTCTATTAGGTTGTGCTTAATACAAACTTACTGTAGCTATGGCAGGCTTGGGAGCCTTCAGAAGCCTCCTGGCTGCCATATCAACTGAACGGCTCCCTCAAGCTCTTTGCATGTGGCCAGGTCTGCATGTGGAAGCATCCTACTTCCTGTAAATGACCACTCGGATGCCATAGTTTGCTCACAGACTCTGCCAGAGGGTGTTTGCCATGGTTAACAGCAGGTATCAATAGCAGCCATGATGCCTGCTCAATTCATGAGTGGGTGCAATCTTTAAAGACCCAACATCTGCCATACATGTAAGGTAGATTTGCAAAGGGATTAGCAGGTTGTGCTGTAAGTTTTTGCAGAAGTTGCTCTTACCCTAACTTTCACAGCTGTTAAATGGTTGGAGGGTAGGAGGCTGGGAGGCCCATTCAAAAGCTTGGCATCAGGCCCAGTACTTTCTAGTTACAACCCTGGTGATCTAGAATATTTTAGAAATATGCAAGCTACAGAAATAAATAAATGTAGCAACTTGAATCCCTCTCAGAAGTTGTATATTTTAATTCCTTCTTTTGTCAAACATAATGCAATTTTATTAGTCAACTAAAGATAGTCTAATTTTAGAAAGAGATGCATTCAGCTCAAGGACATACATTAAGGATAATATATCAGCACAATAAATTAAAATAACTACGTAACAAAACTACCTTCCCACAAAAGCGCATCCTATTCCCTACATTCACAACTTAATTGTCTCGCTATAAAAATAGAAACACAGATTATTTTCAGGAAAATGGATATTTCTCTGGCTGTTTCTTTTGTTGTAGAAGCGGCAGCGGCCCTGTTTGTATTTACATTCAGTCATTTATTGCCCATTAAAGAAGTAATGCTATGTTAATGTAAGAGAAAAAATCAATGGTACTCAGATCAGTTGCTGTGGGGAAACAGAGCAGCAGCTGGTTTGCAAACAGAAAGCCCACACAGATCAATGAAATTACAAGCTAAAGCTGCTGATGCTCACAAACTGCTCTAGCGTTGTGATGCCTAACCTTCTCAAGTTCAAGATCTCTGGCATAACTGTGACAGCCTCGGCGCAGCGAAAAAAAAAAAAGGCTTCCATTAGTGTGGTGGAATCTCAGTGATGGTATGTGTGTGATGTACATGTGTGGAAAACATTTTTCTGCCAATAAAATGTTATTTATAATATGTTCCCAATATTTTATAGAAGTGCTGATTCAGTAGCTATATTTAGAATATAATTTTACTGATAGGCTAATGCCAGTATTATAATTTTTTAAAAATAAGAAAATCCGTATTTATATTTTTTTAGTAGAAAGGGCCGCAGCACTCAATCATTGCAATGATTCTGCTTGATTACTAAATAAACACCCTTTGCTTGAATTGGACAGCCCTTTCTACAGCTGATCGTATTTCCATTTGGATCCAGAACCCTTTTCCGCGTGCACCACTTTTACTTGAACTATACCAGGTATCTGGTTTTCTGTGATTTTTTTTACCCAATTGGGGTTTAGGAGTGCCGCTTATCTCTATTGTATATTTATATTTTTTTGAATATTAAGTTTAGGTCAATAATTTAGAATATAATGACATGTCATTGCCACATTGTTTCCCTCTATGTCTTTTAAGATCAAAGGAGAATTGGATGGTGACACACGGAGGAGGAGTAACATTCTCGATAGAAATAGTAGCAATTCTCCCCCTTTTTCCATGTGCTGCCATCTGATCCTCCTTTTGATCTAGAAAGCACAGGAAAATGGATCCTCTGGGCGTGATATGTAAGGGACCTAACAGAGAAAAATCATCTTCTTTACATAGATGGAAGGACTAAACAGGTACAGAATTTACCGCAAATTGAGATGAGAATCAATATACAAGACCATTTTTGCTTATCTCTAGTAGAGAGCTTCCAGGATTACATGGAAATTGATAATTAACCATAATTAGCAATGAATGTAAACTTACTGAAATTCATTACCATTACTTTCAAAGTAATGGTGTCAGTTAAACAATAAAATAACTGAAAATTGAATGCAAATTGAAGTACAAAAAAAAAAAAGAAACACTCAAAGTTCACTTCAGAAATACATTTTACATATATGCTATCTATATGCATTTTTGGGACGGATACATTTAAAGAGTTAATGTAAACCTGGAAAATGTATATCATGTTAAAAAGTAATGAAGATATATCACTTTCTAGACAGCTAAACATAGAAAAAAAATTAATATAGAAAAAAGGCAACGTTTTTAAAACAGACACTCAAGGTATATGCTACTATCACAGATATGGTTAAATATTAATGTTAATATTATATCTCTACCATTTAGTGTTTACTTAGCTGAATGTTGTAAAAGCAAAAAGAAAGTGGTTCTTGTTTTTTTAATTTTCTGTTGCCTATGCAGCACCAATACATGCTACAGCGCAGTACAGTGATTGGTATCACTTCCAGTCCCTATTCCGGTCCCAGTTTATTTTTTCTACATATACTTATGGAACCTTACTTAGCCTGTACAGGTTTAAGACAACATATCTTCTTTCTCTAACAAACAGTGCCCCAATTGAACATGAGTTGTGTCTGGTATTGCAGCTAAGGTCTATTGTAGTGAATGGGGTTGAGTTGCAAAATCAATCACAACAACTGCTTTTGGCATCCATAAGGCATAAAAAATCATTTTGGGGTGTGGTAGAAGGCTTCAATAACCATTGGATTCCCATGCAAACACAGGGGGAACAAAACAATAACATGTATCTTTTTCCCCTTATGGATTCCAGGAACCCAGTGATTAACAGTGCTAGCCCCCGATTCGCAACTTTATGTCCCTTTTAGAGATGAGTGAATGGAAAGGAGTTATGGAAGATGGTGAAATCTAATTGGTTGCTATGGGAAACTAAACCGGTTTTACTTTGTACCAGTTTTTTACAAATCTACCCTAGTATGTTCTTCCCTGAAGAAGGTGATGTTCTCCATATTGTATCAATTTCCTGGACTCCTTTTCTACTTCATTCTCTATCTAGCGCCTAAGGGACTTCTATGCACTGGTTGGTAATACCATATTCGTCACCTGCAGAGCCTGATTGACTTGAGTGGACCACTCATATACAGTACACTGTGTATGTTTTTGTGACCAGTAACAATTTCCAAATGTGAGCTTCTCCTTGATGGCTACCACACTTCATTTACTCCTATACTAGCTGGATCCTATAAAACAGAAGCTTTAAGGTGGGTTCACATGACATTTAAAGTATACAAAAAAATGTATACATTAAACGCATGCCTCAGACGGATGCCGTTCACCATAGAGTTCCATTGTAAAAAAAGATATACTTTGTTTAACCATTTTACCGTTATTTTTTGTATCTTTTTTTTCTAACGTACAGTGATGAACAGAAGTATTTCAACACCCGGCGATTTTGCAAGTTCTCCCACTTAGAAATCATGGAGGGGTCTGAAATTCACATTGTAGGTGCATTCCCACTATGAGAGACAGTATAAAAAAAATCAGGAAATCGCATTGTATGATTTGTAAAGAATTTATTTGTCTTGCACTGCTGAACATAAGTATTTGAACACCTGAGAAACAGCAAGAATTATGTCTCTCAAAGACCTGTTACTGTGCCTTTAAAAAGTCTACCTCTACTCCACTAACTTAATCTAACTTAGTAGCACCTGTCTGAGCTCTTTAAAGACACCTCTCCACCCCACAGTTAGTCAGATGCCAACTACTACCATGGGCAAGATCAAAGAGCTGTCATTAGACACCAGAGACAAAATAGTGGACCTCCATGAGGCTGGAAAGGGCTATGAGGCAATTGCCAAGCAGCTTGGTGAAAATAGATCAACTGTTGGAGCAATTGTTAGAAAATGGAAGAGGCTAAAGATGACTGTCAGTCTCCCTCGGACTGGGGCAAGATCTCACCTCGTGGTGTATCACTAATGATAAGAAAGATGAGGAATCAGCCCAGAACTACAAAGGAGGAGCTGGTCAATGACATGAAGAGAGCTGAGACCACAGTTCAAAGGTCACTGTCGGTAAAACACTAAGCCGTCATCGTTTCAAATCATGCATTGCACGGAAGGTTCCCCTGCTCGTCATCACATGTCCAGGCCCGTCTGAAGTTGGCCAATAACCATCTGGATGATCCAAAGGAGGCGTAGGAGAAAGTCATGTGGTCAGATGAGACCAAAGTAGAACTTTTTGGTCTAAACTTCACTCGTTGTGTTTGGAGGAAAAAGAAGGATGAGTTGCATCCCAAGAACACCATCCCTACTGTGAAGCATGGGGTGGTAACATCATGCTTTGGGGGTGCTTTCCTGCAAAGGGGACATGACAACTGCACTCTATTAAGGAGAGGATGAATGGGGCCATTTATTGTGAGATTTTGAGCAACAACCTCCTTCCCTCAGTCAGAGCATTAAAGATGGGTCATGGCTAGGTCTTCCAACATGACAATGACCCGAAGCACACAGCCAGGATAACCAAGGAGTGGCTTCGAAAGAAGCATATCAAGGTTCTGGAGTGGCCTAGCCAGTCTCTAGACCTAAACCTAATAGAACATCTTTGGAGGGAGCTGAAACTCCATGTTGCTCAGCGGCAGCCCCGAAACCTGACAGATCTAGAGTAGATCTGTGTGGAGGAGTAAGCCAAAATCCCTGTTGCAGGGTGTGCAAACCTAGTCAAGAACTACGGGAAATGTTTAACCTCTGTGCAAATAAAGGCTTCTGTACCAAATATTAACACTGATTTTCTCAGGTGTTCAAATACTCATGTTCAGCAGTGCAAGACAAATAAATTCTGTGATTTCCTTATTTTTTTTCTTTTAAATTCTGTCTCTCAGAGTGGGAATACATCTACAATGTGAATTTCAGACCCCTCCATGATTTCTAAGTGGGAGAACTTGCAAAATCGCCGGGTGTTGAAATACTTTTGTTCCTCACTGTATATGTGAAACGGAGGTATAAAACATGATGTGAACCCACTCTTATTGCCAATGTAAGCTGAACCTAAGCTACAGTATTGTACTTCAAGAAATAGTGTTATACACCTAAAAAGACTACACAAAATAATGTATCTACTAATGTAGCTACTAATTTTACCAAGAATTATCATGATTTCTATTGTATCTTTTGTACTACAAGGAATTATTTTTACTGATCCTTTTTTACTGTTGGGAAACACAGTTAATCACTCCACACCAGGTGCATTGATTTTCATGTAGCACTAGTTACTTTCTGAAATCAATAGTGTGTCCAGATGGTAATTCCAGATGGTTTCAAATTAATAGGTGATACACCCATGGTGTTTTTGTGTCAAGAAAAAAAAAAAAGACCTAAATGAATGAAAATGTGGTAAATCTGACTGACACTTGTGCTGTGATTTATATCTAGACTGCTCAACATTAAAATTGCAACACCAAGAAGGAAAAGTCGTAGAGTTATGGAAATCATAGGATCAATAGACGTGTAAATGATATGCAAATAATCAGAAAGTGATAACAAAATATACAAAACATCTTGATTTATTCAGTGTTGAGTATGATCACCACATGTACAAATACGTACATGCACCTACACACCATGGCAGGCTATCAATGAGATTATTATCTAAGGAATGTTTTTCCACGCCAAATGCACTTGGACATGCAAGTCATCAAGATCTTCTGCTGGCAGCCCCTTTTGCAGTTGCCAACCACTGACGTCCCAGATATGATTGATGGGATACAAGCATGTAGGGAATTGCAGCACATTTAGTCTGTGCAAGCTGCTGACAGTACGAGTACCATATGGCCTGTTGAAAAACAGCCTACAACATTTTGGAAAAATGGCCTACTACTGGTTATACAACCAAATCTATGTAATACTGTATTTTTGGGATCCGTTGTGCGCCCAAGGTTCAGGGCGAGGTCCGGGCTCCTGGCTTCCTGTGGAAGAGCGCGGCATTTTCCAGTGTTGCTTTACTGTATTGTTAATGTACCTGAAATGAAGACAAGAGGAGTGTGGCAACTGTACATTGTGCCACTCCACACAATGAGATTAGAACTGGAGTGATGTTCCCTTGTGAAGGCCTCTTCATGCCATTGTCCACGTGGTCTCAAGACCAATCTCCGACTATCATAGCAGGAATCATTACTAAAGAGGATAGACCTCCATTTCGGTCTCCATGCCATCTTGATGTGCACCATGATAGACTTTGAGAGCAGTTGCATAAGGTCAATGGGACACCTGTAGCTGGCAGTCAGGCTCATAGCCCAATATCACGTACGTAAACACCTTCTTATTATTTGTGCTGACACCACTCTAGGCTTGTGATGTGACATCCAATTTAACTTGCAGTACAGCATGAATCACTATGCGTCATTCTTCTAATCAAATGTTCTGTCCATCAGTGACTTGCCTCTGTGCATATTCTGCTGTCATCCCAATTCGTTATTGTTCTCCCAACCATCAGTACAAGCAATGTTAAACAATGCTGACAACTTAGCGATCTGGTCTCCCAGTTCAAAGATTCTGTCATTCTCAGTTTGCAACAGTGACAATAACTGGCACATCAACGAACAGGAGGCATCACACAATCATCCCACATGCCTTGATCACCAGATCTTAGCCACACCTGCTTCATCCTCGATTTGCATAACTGTATAGCTTGTCCTTCTTGGTGTTGCAATTCATATTTTGAGGAGTATATCTATCAATTTATCTATCTACAGTATCTATTTATCTATGTATGCATAGCCTTAGTGTCATTGATTTATATGGTTATGAGTAAACAGATGGAGGCCAACGTACCTGAAGCAGGCCCCTTTAGGCTCCATTCACACGTCCGTAAATTTTTATCCGCATCCGTTCTGCAAAATTGCGGAATAGTTGCGGACCTATTCATTTCAATGGGGCCCCAAAACATGCCGACAGCATTCAGCATGCTGTCCGCATCCACAGTTCCGTTCTGTTCCGCTATGCAGAACCGCAAAAAAAGTAGAGCATGTCCTACTTTTGGCTGCAAATTGTGGTCCGTAGCCCCATTGTACTCAATCGGTCCGCAAAAATGCCGATGACATGCCGATAGGTGCCAAATGTCATCCGCATGTCATCCGCAATTGCGGATCCACAGGAAGTAGAAAAAAAATAGGCCTGCCTCTGAGAACATCAGAATTTGGAAAAAGCAGTGAAGAAAGAGGAAACAAGACTACACTAGTGAAAAGATGGCTTCCTATGACGTAGATAAATTGATTATATTGATCCAGGAGCACCCTACTATATGGGACAACCGCTGTAAAGAATATCTTGACCGTCTGAAAAAGGACCGTACGTGGGAAGATATAGCAAAAGAGCTAGTGCCGTCATCGTGGTCTTCAGCATCAAGCCAGAAGAAAGAAAAAATTAGTGAGTAAATATATTTAATATAGTATGTGCCGTATAGTATGTGCCGTATGTGGAATATGTGCCGTGACCAATATCGTCGCGAAGTAAATGCCAAACAGAAAAGTGGTGATGGATCACTAAAAAAAACCATATATGTATACCAAGTATCTGAACTTCTTGAAACCGATTATGGAACTAAGACTGTAAGTAAATTTTTTTATATGGTAATATATATTTTTTTATATATATTTTAAATTATTATAATTGAATTATAACTTTATTTTACAGAACTATTGATAATCTTGCAATTGAGGAGGCCGGATCAAGACCTCCAATGAGTGAAACACAGGAGGAAGATACTCAGGAGAATATGGCTGGAGGATCTTCAACCACAGAACCGCTCCTGCCTTTAGAGCCGAAAGAACAAGGTCCTGTAATAGAAAATGTCACTGTGGCCACAGCAGAAAGGACCCCAGTTGTTCCTGCTCCTATTTGCCCTTCATCTGGCAGATGACGCCAATGTCCACTGATCGCTTCTAATGTAGATCTTCGAGCACATGTTAATTCAATGGTGCTCGAATATCTAAATCAGAACCGAACATACGCGAAGGAAGAGATAGCTCTAAAAGGGCTAGCTCCTTCCATGCGTCGTGTGCCAGATGAACTGCAAACACGATGCTTTACTGCATTGGCCATGGTGATAGACGAATTTGCTGGGCCTCAGGAGCCACAAGAAGTCCTTCACTTTTTGGAAAATTATAGAGATTAGAGACTTAACTTCATCCTCCCTCCCTCCTTCCCGTCTCAATAGACCAGACCCTCCAATAATGTACACCCCTGGCCCTTTTTCAAGGGAATTATTTGAATTATATATTTTTTTTCTTTTTGTAATAATAAAACCTTGTTATACTGTTACTATCGAGTATGTCTTTTATCTATAGTATTCAAAAATGTTATATTACATTTTTTTTTTATAATGATGATCTATAATATATTTAGGTCATTATTATTAAATAATTTTTTTCAATACATATTTTTCCATTACTATAAGACCACATGCACATGCCCGTGGCCGTATTGTGGGCCGAAAACAGCGGGTCCACAATATGCAGTCAACGGCCGTGTGCACCCTGTATCACAGATGCAGATCCATTCTTTAGAAGATGCGGTGCTGTGCGGAATAGAAGCACAGTTCGGTAGCCCACGTAAGGACTACGGAGTAACTGTCTGTGCCTCCACACCACAAAAAATATATAAAATGTTCTATTTATTTGCAGTGCAGACAGATCACAGAACCATTGAAGTTTAATGGGTTTTGATCTGTTCCAGTCGCTGCATGGATGTTGCCCATGCATTGGGGACAGCAAATTGTGGTCCTCAAGACACGGAATGGCTGCACAACGGAGAATCATCTTTTTGATGATACGGTACATAATGACTTCTATTTTGCTTATCACACCAATCCTTGAGCAGCATTGAGCTTGAGTAAACAATAGAAGTTATTATGTACCCTCCAGTTTTCGATTTTAGGTTCAGAGCTGAAACTGGATATAACCATATTTTCACCCAGGCAGCCCCCCCATATTTGCTTGATCGCACATGGAAAGGGCTGCACACTGCCGGGCAGATGCTTCTGGCAAGCAGTGTGTTTGGTGACATCACCTGCACTAATGTGCAGGCTTTTGCGCTGACCTAGTTAAAAAGGCTAGGGCAGCACAGAAGCCGGCCTATCAGAGCCGGTGATGTCTCCAAACACACTGCTTGCCAGAAGCATCTGCCCGGCAGTGTGTTGTTTTAACTAAAATAGCTCTTTCAATGCGTGTTCTAGCGCACTGCAAGGGAGAGCATCAAGGAGGGCTGTCTGCTGAATGCACACATCCGTGTAACAAGGGCCGTGAGTAATTTACTGACCTGATTTCCTGTGTGTGCAGGAGGCCTTAGTGTACAGCAATGACGCCGTGCGCTCCTGCACTTAGCAGGAATTCAGAACGGTATCTCACAATCCGTGTTACACGTCAAGGGTCCTCATCCTCTTGCGAGTCCCTAACTAAAATAATTTAAAGGGGATCTAACTAAAACCCATTTTTTTTGGTACCCTAACAACATCTATTCCTCTTTTTTTTTTGGGGGCGGAAATTTGGAAACACAGAACAGATGCGGATGCACATTAGTAAAAAAATGAAGTTAGTTGCGGAAACACAGATCCGCAAAAAAATGGACCGCAATTCTGGTAAGGAAAAATATGGACGTGTGAATGGAGCCTTACACTGCCCGAACATTGGGCAGATCATTGCTAACAAGTGTAGGAACACTTGTTAGCCATAATCTGATAGTGTGAAGGTGCCAATGATTTGATGTTTGATGCGATCACTTAAATCATCAGTTGTCGGCAGCAGATCGTATTGTCTAAACAGCACTTTGCTGCCAGCAAGCAATAGTTCTGTATGGGAACTAGCAATGGCATTAGCGATTGCTCTTCCCCATGTTCTGGAGGAGATCGCTCCATGTACATCTACATTCAGGAGGGCCGCCCCTGCACATATAGTGTGCTGCTACCTCTGTGTCTATTCAAGCAACCAATGAGAGGAAGAGCATGCATAACTATATGTACCACCTAATCAGAGCATCCTTTGGAATAGGTGGGATAATAGGAGTACACTGGAGACAGCCACTTCTTAGGTGGGATAATAGGGTTGCATTCAGACTTGGAGGTAGCCACACTCTCAGGTACATACTACAGACAAAAAGTCACTGAAAAAGATAAAAACATTCAGCATGATATGATAAATACTCTAGGTTTCTACTCTATAAATACTTGGATAGAGACAGGTATCAATAGAGTAGTTTCCTTATCATGGTAGGCGGGCACAGATGTGTTTTGATCAAAATATAGTAGCTAGGAATTTTATCATATCAAAATGTGTCTTTAGTCTATATACCTGTATCATTTTTCTATTAAGTGCAATTATTTTCAGGGGTCTCTCTTCTTTTAAAGTGGCCATGCACATTCACATATTTATTTATTATATCATGCAGGAATTTTTAAATCTTTTTTTTGTCTGTAGTATGTATTTGAGGGTGTAGCTACCTCTAAGTCTGAATGCACTCTTATTATCCCACTTAAGGAGGCGCTATCTCTAACGCCATTCTTTTATCCCACCTATTCCACTAGTGATTAAGTGATACATATAGCTGTGCGGACTCTTCCTCTCATTGGATGCTTGGTGCATATAGAGTTAACAAGTAGCAGCACACTATATGTGTTGGGTCTACTCTGTTGAATGTAGATGCTCATTGGCCTAGAGACAGGTATCAAATAGAGTATGTTCCTGCCTGACTGATATCAACTTGCCATGATAGGTGGGCAAAGGGGTGTTTTGATCAAAACATGTTGGCTAAGAATCTCACATTTTATCATATAAGAATTTTAGTCTATTGCATTGCTTAAGAAGCCATTACAAGCACCATAGACTGCTATACAGCGGTTTTACAGTCTATGGGATAAACAATCAAATGATCACATATTCAAGTCCCTAAGGGAGCACCCACTATCCCATTCTTTTTGCCACCATTTTTTTTCCTCTTCTGCTGTTGCAGCTTTTGAATAACTCAGTTGCAACGGGGTGCCGAAGGCGCACTCGGTCTCCCATCAGCCGCAGACCTACTGCTTAGCTTCGGGAGCGAGGATCTGTGTTTGACCTCGTTCCCAGAACTGCTTTGCTAGCTGGGAGGCACCCTGCTTCTAGGTCTGCCTTAAGCGCCGAGCTGATCACTCGGTGCTCGACTTTTCGGTCTGTCGGTCATGTGACGCTGGCCACGTCACATGATCCTCACTCCCCACTATGCATATAGGCAGCATGCTGGCCACAGGTTGCCTCTTAATTTAGGTTCCTGACATTTGTTGGATACCTGTATACTTATCCTGTTCCCTGACAATCCTTTGCCTGCTCCTCCTGTACTGCTCATCCCTCCTGGTATTTTGACCTCGGCCTGACTATTCTTTGCGGACTCCTTTGGTACTTCTCGACTCTCCTGATATTTATGACCCCAGCTTCTCCTGACCATTCTTTGCTTATCTCTCTGTACTGCGTTGTCCTCTTAGTTTTGACCCGGTCCGTTCACTATCCGTTATTTGTCTTGTCTGTCCTTCCTGCACGTATCCTAAGTTAGGGACTGCCGTCCAGTTGTCCCCTGTCATCAGGACTCGTGAGGCAAGTAGGCAGGGCCAGGAGTGAGGGTGGAGCGCAGTGGTCACTATACTCTCCCCTGTGTGTGTGTGTACGTGACCGGTACATCAGTTAACAGGAATCAGCATTCCTATGAACACTTGATCCCAGTTTGCCCTGAAAATCATGCAGAGTAATAGGCCCTTAAGTTGTGACTTTTTCTTCCATCCTGCAACCTAGTTATAAATGAGTGTTTTCTTTCTCTGCATAAAAGGGTTTGGTACTGTGTTAGCCAGTAGTGAGAAGTGTTGATGCTCCCCAAAAGAGAAACAATATAAAATATTGTAATTTGATACCCTTTAATGGCTAACTAAAATACATGTTTTCGAGATCTGAGGTCCCTTCTTCAGGCCAAGAATAAAAAAATCTCTAAAGAAACCTGGATATACACAGGAAAGAACAGTCATATATGTAGTGTAGTCATAAATTGCAAAACAACAACAAACAGATGAATGGTCTTGGAGAAAGAGTCCTTAGTTAGTTTACAGATAAGCTGTGTGAAAGTTTGTTAGTCTCTGAGTTTAGAGAGGAGATGACCACTCTTTCTACTCAGATGTTGTAGCAGGCCATACAACCTTGAGACAAATTCAGTCCTGTGTTGAGCGTGTCAAAGCTGCAGAGGACAGCGCTCATTGGTTGTTACCGCCTTCTGTGCCATGGTAGTGCGTTATTTCTGTGTTCCAGGCACTATGTAGTAAGCTCTTTCACTTAGGGCTCATGCACACTAACATATTTTCTTTCTGTGTCCGTTCTAATTTTTTTTTGCAGAACGTATGCGTAACCATTCATTTCAATGAGTCTGAAAAAGAAAATGGAAGTTACTCCGTATGCATTCTGTTTCCGTATGTCCGTATTTCCGTCCAGCAAAAAAATAGAACATGTCCTATTATTGTCTGCTTTATGGACAAGGATAGTACTGTTCTATTATGGGCCAGCTGTTTTGTTCCGCAATGTACAGAATACACACGGACATCATCTGTATTTTTTGCGGATCTGTTTTTTGCAGACTGCAAAATACATACGGTTGTTTGCATGAGCACCATTGGTTAACCCTTTAATGACCAGGGCTGAAAATACCTTAATGACCAGCCATGTGGTGGGTTAGCGGTTGTAACTGTTTTATTTGTTTGATTATATAATCTATCTATCTATCTATCTATCTATCTATCTATATGCAATACAGTATATTATCATTGGCCCCATTAGATTATAATATAATTTATTTACAAAGCTTTATAGTCCATCTTTTTTAATTTCTTTACATAAAGAATTAATGACGTACAAAGTGAATAACTGTACTGCTCTTTTTAAAATCTTACCATATTTTCTTTCACATACCTGTAGTTATGTAGTCTAACTTGAAATGAATGGGTTAGAAGATGAGCCTTTGACACACATTTTCATCACTTTAAAGATTGCGTCATCTTGCACCAACTTTCTGATAATGAAGTACATGGTGGAAGGACACTGTAGACGTTGATACATTAATATGCTACCACTTAATGCAGCACTGCCCCTTACATTAGTATACGTATTAGCAGAAAGATTATGACATTTTAATTATACAAATCTTAAGTATGTTTAATCTTTGAACTCGCTGAAAAAATGGGAACAAGTAAACAGGTCTCTCAAACTTTTCTTGCCAACCTTCAAAGGTCAGAGCCGGCTGTGGCACCTAAATTCGAAAATAATTAGTTCGAGATTTATGGGGATTGCATGCCAATCTTCTAGTAGCTTAGATGTGACATAGTGAATAACCTTTGTCAATCCCAAGAGATGTGCAAATAGATGAAAAGATAAATAGCAAAATATATCTCTTGCTTAAGGGCAGATGATCACTTTGCCCACAGAATAAAATGCCAGCATAAAATTTAAATAGAGGGTTTCAGTGATTCTGCAAAGTCTATGAAAGTCATAATTATTGGCAAGTTGCCCATATAATAGAAAAAAAAATTGAGTTAACATGGTAAAAAAAAGACTATAGTAAACTGGCTACATGATCTGATATAGGGAGACCACACATCAAAGAAATTATTCCTGTAATGCCTGTACATGGAAGCATATATATTATACATTTACAATTGTGGATAACTATCCCCAACCAAAGTAAACATATAAAATGTTTATATATATTGTAAGAAGGTACCTGGAATCATCGTGGATGGAAGGTATGTGTCACCGAGGTTCCTAGTCTCGGTGAAGTAAGAGTGGTATGTGTCAGCAGCAGCTATTGCTAATTGACACCTTGAGATTTTGCATGGCTGTCATAGCTAATCTGGGATGGCTCTTACTGGGAGTAGTCAAAGTGCTGGGTGGGTGACTACTCCCCATGTTCCAGGCCAAGTTTTGCCAGGCAAAAAAACCAGCCAGAACTGCCAGGTGTGGTGGATTTACCTCCCTCTGACAGTGGAGCTCAGGAGTTTGTGTGCTGTGAACTGAGGGCTGTTCTGGAATTTGAAGTTTGAGCCGGGCTGGAGGACTCAGGCCCCAATAAAGCGAACAGGCTGCCTATGGACTTGATGAGGCTGAACTGATAACAGGGTGTGAATTAACAACCAGGAGAAAAGGTGATTTTTATTGTTTATGGACTTTTCTTGTGTGTGTACAAACACCAAGCTACCTGTGTTTTGTGTAAATAAACACTGCTGTTTGAGTCAAGAACTCTGTACTTTGCCTCTATACTGCCACTCCCCCCAAAATGTGTGAAAAATGCCAGTGTGTTTTATGGGGTGAATACTAATGAGCTCTTCCATTATGGAAGCACACATTAGTACTGGAGGACTGGGAAGCTGTGAATGCAGCGCTCCCCAGGCTCTGTACTTAACTCTTCCTAGTCCTCTGCCATTGGTTGTGCTGTGACTGCACACAGTGTGAGGACAGCAGCGCTCTGCGATCTAATGATGTGCGCGTCAGCAGAGCAAAGCACCTGGCAGGAAGAAATGGAGCTGGATCCTAGGAGTGGAGACAGCAGCAGCGTCTGGAGCAGAAAAGGCACAGTAAGTGGATTTATTTTATTTTATTTGCTCTGGGCAAGGGGGTCTGTATTGAGGTCTGGGGGTCATTCACATTCGGGGGTTCAGACCTAAGGGCTGAATAGAGGGGGGTTATTATAATGGGGCTGAGGTTTGATTGGGGGTCTGATCTGAGGTGTGATTGGGGTCTTATTAACATTGGGGGTCTGATCTGAGGTCTTATTGGGGTCTTATTAACATTTGGATCTGAGGTCTGATTGAGGGTCTTATTAACATTGGGGGTCTGAGCTGAGGTTTGATTGAAGTCTTATTAACATTGGGGGTCTGATTGGGGCTCTAAGCTGAGATCTTATTAACATTGGAGGTCTGAGCTGAGGTCTAATGAAAAATATTTTGTCTCTTATTCTCCACCTCTAAAACCGGTGTATCTTATTGGGAGAAAAATACTGTATATTTTTGATAAGTAAACATATAAAATACAAAATTGTACTAATAATATTATAATTATAATACAGTTGCAAGAAAAAGTATCTCAACCCTTTGGAATGATATGGATTGGTCATAAAATGTGATCTGATCTAACAAATAATTAAATGTTACCATGTTTTTATTGAACACACCATGTAAACATTCACAGTGCAGGTGGAAAAAGTATGTGAACCCTTGGATTTAATAATTGGTTGAACCTCCTTTGGCAGCAATAACAAACAAGCAACCAAACGTTTCCTGTAGTTGCAGATCAGACGTGCACAACGGTCAGGAGTAATTCTTGACTATTCTTCTTTACAGAACTGTTGCAGCAATATTCTTGGGATGTCTGGTGTGAATTGCTTTCTTGAGGTCATGCCACAGCATCTCAATTGGGTTGAGGTCAGGACTCTGACTGGGCCTCTCCAGAAGGCGTATTTTCTTCTGTTTAAGCCATTCTGTTGTTGATTTACTTCTATGCTTTGGGTCATTGTCCTGTTGCAACACCCATCTTCTGTTGAGCTTCAGCTGGTGGACAGATGGTCTTAAGTTCTCCTGCAAAATTTCTTGGTAAACTTGGGAATTCATTTTTCCTTCAATGATAGCAATCCGTCCAGGCCCTGACATAGCAAAGCAGCCCCAAACCATGATGCCCCCATCACCATACTTCACAGTTGGGATGAGGTTTTGATGTTGGAGTGCTGTGCCTTTTTTTCTCCATAAATAGTGTTGTGTGTTTCTTCCAAACAACTCAACTTTGGTTTCATCTGTCCACAGAATATTTTGCCAGTACTGCTGAGGAACATCCAGGTGCTCTTGTGAAAACTGTAAACGTGCAGCAATGTTTTTTTTTTGGACAGCACTGGCTTCCTATGTGGTATCCTCCCATGAAATCCATTCTTGTTTAGTGTTTTACGTATCGTAGATTTGCTAACAGGGATGTTAGCATATGCCAGAGACTTTTGTAAGTCTTTAGCTGACACGCTAGTATTCTTCTTCACCTCATTGAGCAGTCTGCGCTGTGCTCTTGCAGTCATCTTTACAGGACGGACACTCCTAGGGAGAGTAGCAGCAGTGCTGAAATTTCTCCATTTATAGACAATTTGTCTTACCGTGAACTGATAAACAGCAAGGCTTTTGGAGATACTTTTATAACCCTTTCCAGCTTTATGCAAGTAAACAATTCTTAATCGTAGGTCTTCTGAAAGCTCTTTGTGTGAGGCAAGGCTTCTTGTGAAAAGGAAACCCAGAACTGGTGTGTGTTTTTTATAGGGCAGGGCAGCTGTAACCAACACCTCAAATCTCATCTCATTGATTGGACTCCAGTTGACTGACACCTCACTCCAATTAGCTCTTGGAGTTGTCATTAGTCTAGGGGTTCACATACTTTTTCCACCTACACTGTGAATGTTTACATGGTGTGTTCAATAAAAACATGGTAACATTTAATTCTTTGTGTGTTATTAGTTTAAGCAGACTGTGATTGTCTATTGTGACTTAGATGAAGATCAGATTACATGTTATGACAAATTTGTGCATAAATCCATATCATTCCAAAGGGTTCACATACTTTTTCTTGCAACTGTATAATATACTTACTATCAATGCTATGGTGAAGCAGTTCAGAGCGCTATAAAGTTTAATGTAATTTAAAACCAAAAGGATTTCCATAGCGTGTATAAAAACATGAACGCCCTGTTTAGCATTTATTTTTGACAATGATGTTAAACAGAAATCGATTTGCAAATGAAAGTATATGGGGATCATTTATAAAAGATCAGCATTTTATGCTAGTCTTTGATATCCCCTGCACTGCCAGAAGATGCCCTTAGTTTATTATTATAGTTATAAATTAGGCATATTCCCTGGCAGCCCCTGCACCTAGATTTAAATATACTCCAGCAACTAGGTGGAATAATTTCAATTGTAATTCTTAGTAAATTTGCAGGGGCTAAAGGTCCAGCTTATGACACGTCCCCATCCTGCCCTACCTCTCCCTAGTAATGAGGGCAGCGTAAAAACGCCAGAAAGTTGCTTTCTAAAAGTCACAAAATGGAGCAGTGTGATTTTTTTTCATTCTGGTGTAAGGAGTATTAATTAATGACCTCCAATGTGTACAGTGCAACACACTTGGTGAGAATTTAGCCTCTATGGTCTGCATTCTGTAAAATAGTACTTTTGTTAGTTACATATATAGGATCTTCAGAAATCAGAAAGTAAAATGTAAATCTGATACAGTGAATTCAAAATTTAGTTTATTTTTCTTTGCTTCTATAGTTGCTGTACTATTTAGAGCAAAGGAAAAATATAAATTAAAGTCATAGCACTGTAAATACGGTACACGTCTTACTTTTGCAGACATCAATTTACAGTGAGGAACAAAAGTATTTGAACACCCTGCGATTTTGCAAGTTCTCCCACTTCATGGAGGGGTCTGAAATTCACATTGTAGCTGTATTCCCACTCTGAGAGGCAGAATAAAAAAAAAAACATCAGGAAATCACATTGTATGAGTTTTTAAGAATTTATTTGTCTTGCACTGCTGAACATAAGTATTTGAACACCTAAGAAACAGCAACAATTCTGGTTCTCAAAGACCTGTTACTGTGCCTTTAAAAAGTCCACCGCTACTCCACTGCTAACTTAGTAGCACCTGTCTGAGCTCTTTAAAGACACCTGTCCACCCCACAGTCAGTCAGACGCCAACTACTACCATGGGCAAGATCAAAGAGCTGTCAAAAGACACCAGACACAAAATAGTGGACCAACTCCACATGGCCGGAAAGGGCTATGGGGCAATTGCCAAACAGCTTAGTGGAAATCGATCAACTGTTGGAGCAATTGTTAGAAAATGGAAGAGGCTAAAGATGACTGTCAGTCTCCCTCGGACTGGGGCAAGATCTCATCTCGTGGGGTTTCACTGATGATAAGAAAGGTGAGGAATCAGCCCAGAACTACAAGGGAGAAGCTGGTCAATGACATGAAGAGAGCTGGGATCACAGTTTCAAAGGTCACTGTCGGTAGAACACTACGCTGTCATGGTTTCAAATTATGCATTGCACGGAAGGTTCGCCTGCTCAAGTCATCACATGTCCAGGCCCGTCTGAAGTTTGCCATCAACCATCTGGGTGATCTGTAGGAGGCATGGGAGAAAGTCATGTGGTGGGATGAGACTAAAGTAGAACTTTTTGGTCTAAACTTCACTCGTCGTGTTTGGAGGAAGAATAAGGATGAGTTGCATCCCAAGAATACCATCCCTACTGTGAAGCATGGGGGTGGTAACATCATGCTTTAGGGGTGCTTTCCTGCAAAGGGGACAGGACGACTGCACTGTATTAAGGAGAGGATAAATGGGGCCATTTATTGTGAGATTTTGAGCAACAACCACCTTCCCTCAGTCAGAGCATTGAAGATGGGTCGTGGATGGGTCTTCCAACATGACAATTACCTAAAGCACACAGCCAGTATAACCAAGGAGTGGCTCCGTAAGAAGCATATCAAAGTTATGGAGTGGCCTAGCCAGTCTTCAGACCTAAATCCAATAGAACATCTTTGGAGGGAGGTTAAATTCCGTGTTGCTCAGAGACAGCCCCGAAACCTGACAGATCTAGAGGAGATCTGTGTGGAGGAGTGGGACAAAATCCCCGTTGCAGGGTGTGCAAACCTGGTCAAGAACTACAGGAAACGTTTGACCTCTGTAATTGCAAACAAAGGATTCTGTACCAAATATTAACACTGATTTTCTCAGGTGTTCAAATACTTATGTTCAGCAGTGCAAAACAAATACATTCTTAAAAAATCATACAATGGGATTTTCTGAATAAAAAAAAAAAATTCTGTCTCTCAGAGTGGGAATGCACCTATAATGTGAATTTCAGACCCCTCCATGATTTCTAAGTGGGAGAACTTGCAAAATCGCAGGGTGTTCAAATACTTCTGTTCGTCACTGTATATCATGGTTAATAATTCTCTGAAATGCTAGAAAAAGTATCTGCTTAAATGGACCATGAAATGAAGACATGTGCTTTGAAACATGCTTGGCCATTTAATAGAAAGATTTATGGTATACTAAGCTGCTTAGCACATGTGTACACCTGGTCATGTTGTAACTGGGACTATTTGTAAGTTAAGGCCTCCCAGTTTAAACACGACTAGACTAGGATGAAATGGGGATGTATAGTACCAAAATGCAGTACAAGGGGTTAGAACTTAGAACCTTTAAGATAAAATCAAAAAAAGTCAAGAATTTGATCTGGAGAAAGCCAAGAGGATACAGAGTAATAGCATTTTCAGACAGTCAAGATCACTAAGTAACTGATAAGAGGTAACAGCAAGATACTGGGTAAAAATCACTAAGAAAAGCCAGCCAGATTTGTTAATAATCTGATACAAATATAAAGTAGAATAAGGAAGCAGGCGCTCACCAACTTTACCGTTTGGTGAGCGTCCAAAAACGGACCAGTAGCAATGTATCGGAGCTTACAAATCCATAAACCTTTTTTAATTCTTCATATAAAAAAATACAGTGATAGATCAATATACCTATGCATTTCGAGCTACTTTTGAGCCTTGCTCAAGGCATATATTTAATACACAAAATCTATGCTATATAAAATAAAAAAATAATCAACCAATCAGCGTGTGATGCCTACAAAATGTGCAAAAAAGGTGCACAAAAATCCAGAGGTGGATTAAACAGAGGATAAATTAATATGTATCGTATATAATAAATATGTTCTATAATTGAGTCCCATAGGGAATCTTGTATTTAAACATTAAATCCAGAACGCCTCTCTATACAATGGAGGACATGTTGCGCTAGAATTATGGTGTAAAATGCGCCAAAAAGAATTGCATTTTGTTTTGCGCCAAAAATGTCAACTGTTTTCTCCAGAATTTTTCCCATAAAGAATGCATCACGCCAAAAATTAGTTATAAATGTCAAAGTGGGCGGGGCTATCAAATTGGCACATATAACGACTCATTTATCATCCTCTTATGGGCAGAAATGGCTCAAATTGTTGTGGACAATTAAGCCAGCTTATGTGGTGGTGTTTTGTGTAAAAAGTCACATTTATGGCAGAAAGATGCAACTTTGAGAAAAAGACGCATTTATGAAAAGAAAATCAATTCGTGGAAACAAGTGATAGGTAAGTATTAAAACAGGATGCACTTATTTTTTTCTAATAGAAATGAGTTAACTGCAGGGTTTTGTCAATAAATTGATATCCAACAAAACAATAACAAAAAGTCTGAGACAAAAGTTGCAATTTACCACTGGAAATGTTGCAAATATGCTTCAAAAGTCTCAAATATGTTTCAAATGTCTCAAGTGTGGTCTGGCAGGGGGGTGACTAAAATGGCGCATTTTAGTTTAAAAAAAGGCTCATTTTAGTGCCATTGGTGTTAAAATGTCTTAAATCGAGAGAAATAGGCATATAATCAGTTTTATATTTTAAAAAGTCATATTTTAAAAGTTGTATGCACCTTTTGATATATGATATGATTTGTAATGTTAGTATTTTTTTGGCGCAAATTACGTCATTATTGATAAATGTCCCCAAATTTTTTTTGTAGTAATCACTTCCACTGTAGGATTTGTCGACCTTGTCAACACCACAAAAATGAAAATATTTCAGAGAACTGTCATGTTCTTCAATAAAATGTGTGATATGCTCTGTTATCCATGTTTTTATTTTCATTGTAGTACAACCTGATTTTTTTGCCCATAATGCAATCTATTTTATATACTATGTGATCGGAACTCCGGTTCATAATATCATTGATGTCATATTTCTTGTCTTCCTTAGCATTAAAAATGATGTCATATTTTTTGTCTTCCTTATTTAGCATTAAAAATTATTTTATTAACACACTGCTTTTTGGGCTGATGCACTTGTAAAGGCCTTTCTGGCTGAACCACACCTAAACACACTCGGAGTCTAGCTAAACATCTAACTTTTTTTTCCAAAACTTTTTTAGGACTTAATCCTGGAAGAGAATTGCTAAGTATATATAAAAGATCTGTTTGATTTGTTTAAAATTCCTATTATATGGTAAATTTTCTGTAGTAGGCCTCATGCACACAATTATGTCCATTTTGTGGTCCGCGAGTTGTGGATCTGCAAAACACTGATACTGGCCATGTGCATTCCGCATTTTGCAGAACAAAACGTCCGGCCCACAATAGAATAGTCCTATCCATGTCCATGATACGTTCAAGAATAGGACATGTTCTATTATTTTTTTCGGGGCCACGGAAATGATGTGCAGATGTGAACAGCATCTTTTGCGGCCCCATTGAAGTGTATGGGTTCCTCATCCGACTCGCAAAAAATGAGGCTTCGATGCGGACCCAAACTACAGTTATGTGCATGAGGCCTTAATCTGATATTTCTAATTATTTTTAAAAGCAATTTCTAGTTCAATAAAATAAAAATATATTCTGTTCATACATTTGTTGTGCAGATATTTCCTTATTAATTAAACAATAGTTCTAATCTGCTTAAAAATATTAATGCATAAGAACTATTATAAAGGTATTTTTTATGTTTTTTAAGCAACTCTGAAATGGTCACTTTTCCCCATTTAAAAATGAGTCCTTTTGAACTTATTGAAAAGTGTCCCATTAAAATCGTCTTAAGAAGTAAATTTTTATTAGTGCTTTTTTCAATTCTTTTAATTCTTTAGTGCTTTTTACATTATCGGGGTTCTCCCCTTTTGATAATCACATCTTGTTAGAAGGGCCCCTTGATCACAAACTGTTCCTCTGCTGGGACCCACAGCAATCAGCTGTTATCTCTGATGGAACCTCAGTTTCCCTACAACTCTGTCACACAGGAAATGAGCAATAAAGAGAATCTGTCATTAGGTTCATGCTGCCTTAACCACGACTAGCAGAATGAAATCCCAATGGGGTGCTACATGATAGAGAGCTATGTTTTACTTTGAAATACTGAAATGTTTCTGAGTCAATACAGATTGAAAACAAGCTGGGAAGAGGGAGATACTTTGTGGCTAGTCCTCTCCCTATTTGGATTAATTGACAGGTTGTGTGCTGCATGGCCAAAAGCCACTTGAAATCCACAAATCCATAAATTAATATTAAACAAAGTTGCTACAAAATAAAATAGGCATGAGCGTAACCATTTCCAGACATCCGCCGTACATGGAGCTGAGCAGGTGCCATAACCAGCAGGTTCCTGCCATTTTACACAACAGACATCCTCTGTCATTGTCCGTGATCAGAGATATCTTTGATTGCAGTTATTTAAATCCTCAAATGCCATGGTCAAATGCATGGTCAATTGCAATTACGAGGTCATTTGCTGGGATCAAGTTGCTTCCAATGCCCACATTTCCCACCCACAATTAAACTGTGCAAGCCGTTTAGTTGCTTTGGCAGCTGTGAGCCTTGTGATGGCTCCTAGGCCTGTAAAGTTAAAGTTCCTATATATTGCAAACATAGCAATTTTCCCATAGACTGCATGAACACATGTTCAAACTGCATGATCACATGTTCAAACATGCACTGATAGATCTCCGCTAGCATATCCGCAATATACCTGTCCCATAGCTCTGTGTTGTTTTATTTTGTTTAAAAAATGATTTTATAGATATGTAAATTAGCCAAGTAAGTTGCCCAAGGCATTGTTACTTACGGTTAAGGAGCCCAGTCACGCTCCCTGTGAAGGAGCCCAGCACCGCCTGCATCCGGGAATCTCCTCCTTGCTCACAAAGTTACAGTGTGGTAATCACGCAATGCGCAAGCTAGCGCTTGCGCAGTTCGTTCACTGAGGCTGATGCCAGCAAAGGGAACAAACACTTTGCCGGCACTGTGCATGCGCTAGCTCGCGTATCTTGAGAATACAGCACTGTAACTTTGTGAACAAGGAGGAGATTCCTGGATGCAGGCGGTGCTGGGCTCCTTCACAGGGGGCGTGGCTGGGCTCCTTAACCGTAAGTAACCAGGCCTTTGGCACCTTACTTGGCTAATTTACATATCTATAAAAAAAATTATACAAAATAAAACAACACAGAGATATGGGACAGGTATAATGCAGACATGCTAGCGGAGATCTATCCGTGCATGTCCGCAGCTCTATAGGGTAAAACTAGGTGACAGATTCCCTTTAAGAAATAAACTAATTTATTAGATAGCAACATAAAAAGTTAATTACTTTTCTTCTGCAAATTAAATACTCATATGTGCCCCAAAATAGTGAAAAAAAAAACCCTAAGGGTACCTGCACAGGGTACATATTTGTATGCAGAAAATCTGCACCAAAACGGCATAAAAAATACTCACAAATCTGTATTATATATCACAGTTTTGAGGCTCTTTTGGTGCAGTTTTTATGTGTTTACTTTTTTGTGGATTTTGTTGTGGATTTTATTTTTATGTAAACCACCCTATTGAAGTCTGTGGATTTGAAAATCCCCACAGCAGGTCATTTTAGACATTATAGTAAAGGCAATTAAAAATGGTATGCTAGCATTATCTTCTGCATTAATAAAGAATGCAAACATTTGAATGGATTCATAAGAGCTATTTCTATGGATGAGTAATGCACAGACGTTTATCCTACATTAATGGCTGAAAATTAAAACAACATTTTATTAGGCAGATAACTGACCTTGTATCTTGGAAATTTCGCCTTGAGGCACTTGTGTGTCTGAAGCTTTTCAGTTGTAAAATGTGATGGTTGAACATGATTGACATCTTTATTTATAGTAAAAGTGTTAAGAAAACTCTACAACAAACGCGTAGAGCAGTCCTTCACAACATGTCACTGTAGGGCACTGTGCTATGCCCTTTGATGCTGCTCTACATTATGTGAACAGAATAAAATTGTAGGATCTTGACAGCAAAAATTAACTTAAACGTGTTTGTTTGTGTGCAAATGATTAAGGCGGATTTACAACACAGTTGTTGGGCCAATTATCGAAAACAAATATTACTACAAACGTTCGTTCTCTAATGTGTGAATGGGCACAACATTTGCTAATTTCCAATCTTCTGGGACGACTCCTGTTGCCAGTGATTGGTTAAATAAATCTGTTAATGGTTTTGCTAGTTCAGCGGTGAACTAGCAAAACCATTACCAGATTTATTTAACCAATCACTGGCAACAGGAGTCGTCCCAGAAGATTGGAAATTAGCAAATGTTGTGCCCATTCACAAGAAAGGTAGTAGGGAGGTATCGGGCAACTATAGGCCAGTAAGCCTGACATCAATAGTGGGGAAATTAATGAAAACCATACTTATCTTATTGATTTTTTTGATTGGGTGACTAAAATAATAGATGGTGGAGGTGCAGTAGATATCGCTTATCTAGACTTATCTAGACTTTAGTAAGGCTTTTGATACTGTCCCACATAGAAGGCTTATCAATAAATTAGAGTCTTTGGGCTTGGACTCCCATATTGTTGAATGGATTAGGCAGTGGCTGAGGTACAGACAACAGAGGGTTGTAGTCAATGGAGTATATTCAGACCATGGTATTGTTACCAGTGGGTTACCTCAGGGATCTTTTCTGAAACCCATATTGTTTAATATCTTTATCAGCGAAATTTCAGAATGCCTCGATGGTAAGGTGTGTCTTAGAGAAATGGTCAAAAATCTAGCAACTAAAATTTAATGTTGATAAGTGCAAGATAATGCACTTGGGGCGTAAAAACCCAAGAGCAGAATATAAAATCAGTAATACAGTCTTAACCTCAGTATCTGAGGAAAGGGATTTAGGGGTCATTATTTCAGAAGACTTAAAGGTAGGCAGACAATGTCATAGAGCAGCAGGAAATGCTAGCAGAATGCTTGGGTGTATAGGGAGAGGCATTACCAGTAGAAAGAGGGAGGTGCTCATGCCGCTCTACAGAGCACTAGTGAGACCTCATTTGGAGTATTGTACACAGTACTGGAGACCATATCTCCAGAAGGATATTGATACTTTGGAGAGAGTTCAGAGAAGAGCTACTAAACTGGTACATGGATTGCAGGATAAAACTTACCAGGAAAGATTAAAGGACCTTAACATGTATAGCTTGGAAGAAAGACGAGACAGAGGGGATATGATAGAAACTTTTAAATACATAAAGGGAATCAACAAGAAAAAAGAGGAGAGAATATTTAAAAGAAGAAAAACTGCTACAAGAGGACATTGTTTTAAATTATATGGGCAAAGGTTTAAAAGTAATATCAGGAAGTATTACTTTACTGAGAGAGTAGTTGTCACTACCAGAGCTTTGAGACGTTCTCACAGCTCTGTCTCTCCACCCCTGTGATGATGTCACTTAGAGTTTGGAGGTGTTCTCACTGTTCTGTCTCTCCGCCCCTGTGATGAGGTCTTTACTCTCAGCTGTTCCTCCTGCGTTTGATTACCCTGCCTTTAAATCACCCCTCCTCCTATTGCAGGGCGTGGATTATACTTCTCTTTTCTGTTGTAGCTCTGCCTTGAGCATCGTCACTTCTTAAGCTACTAGTTCTCTGGACCTGTGTTCTGCTGTTGCAAGCACTCCGGATATTGCCAGCGGCCCTTGGATCCGTCTTCTCTGCGGCTACAGCTCCATCAGCTAAGTGTGCAGACTTTGTTGTGTACCTGGTGATTTCCTGACTGGATCTGAGGTGGCCACGGTTCCCTCCATATTCTGAGCAGGGCATCGGCGGCCGTGCCCCTTCCACTATTGTAGGGGTTACAGGGCTCATCAGTCTAAGGTACGCGGGCATGCCTCGTTCCACCATTTGGATCCGGGCATGTGCTTTAGCAGCATAGGGAGAGTGTTGAGGGTCTGACAGGGGTCACCCTTCCTCTTCCCTAGTTTGGGTCCGGTCAGTAGCTCTTCTTACTGTGTATGCTCTGGTTACCCTTAAACAGCCGTGACATTATAATCCACCAAAACCGTCCTTGTTGACATGGATCCGCTTTCTGGCTTGGTTGACCGCATGCAGGGTCTTTCTTTGGAAGTAGCGGATCTCCGTCAATCTGTGACTCAGCTACAAACATTGGGCTCTGCTCCGGCTCATGGAGTCTGTTTTGCGAGCCAAAGGTCTCACTTCCGGAAACTTTCTCCAGGGGCAGTGAGAATTTTGTTCGCTTCAGAGAGGCATGTAAACTCCATTTTTGTTTGTGTCCCCACTCCTCTGGTAATGAGGAACAGAGGGTGAGAATAGTCATCTCCCTGCTCAGGGGTAATGCTCAGACTTGGGCTTTTTCGCTGTCATCAGGGGATCCCTCCCTTCGATCCGTGGAAAGATTTTTTGTGGCCCTGGGGCAGATATATGATGACCCGGATCGTGTTGCTCTGGCAGAATCGAACTTACGTGTTTTATGCCAGAACAAACTGTCTGCGGAGCTTTATTGTTCTGAATTTCGGAGATGGGCAGCTGATTCAGGCTGGAATGATGCTGCACTCCGAAGTCAGTTCTGTCATGGTCTCTCAGAGGGTTTGAAAGATGCCTTTGCTTTCCATGAGAGACCAACGTCCTTAGAGTCGGCCATGTCATTGGCGGTACGCCTTGACAGGCGTCTAAGGGAAAGAAACAAGACCTCTCCGTCCAGCCATTGTCAGTCTAGGGGCAATGGTGCGGACTCATTCACTATGCAGGGGTCTCATCCTGTCTCGCTCCCCTCTGAGGAGGAGCTCATGCAGCTAGGCCGACTTGCCCCTGATAAAAGAGGATTTAGTCCTCAGCATATGGTGTGTTTTTGTTGTGGGGGCATAGGTCATTTGGCAAATGTTTGTCCGTCTAGGAGATTCCTGAACTGTACTAAGAGCGATAATAAGAGGAAAACCTCAAGAGGTAGATCATCAAGTTCTGCTTTATCTGCTACTTTGGGCAAAGTTGATGTGGGAATTGATGCTATTCCTCTGACCTGCAGTTCCCGTTTTCTCCTGTCTGCCAGGGTGGCGCTAGAGAGCAAAGTCATTCCTTGTGAGATTTTTGTCGATAGTGGAGCGGCCGTCAATCTTATTGACACTCAATTTGTAGCCTTGCATGGTTTTCAGGTTTGTACATTAGAAAAGGATATACCTGTTTTTGCTATCGACTCTGCTCCACTCTCGCAGAGATCTCTGAAAGGCATTGTTCACAATATCCGGCTAGCTGTAGGTGACACTCATGTGGAGGAGATATCTTGTTTTGTCCTTAACGGATTGCCTTCTCCTCTAGTTTTGGGGCTACCCTGGCTCACTAGACATAACCCCTCTATTGATTGGCAAGGAAGGCAAATAAATGAGTGGAGTGATTTTTGTAGAGAGAATTGTCTCACAGCCACTCTTGCAGAGGTAATATAGACTGGATGGAACCGGCACTCAAAACAATCGGATTGCACGTGGAAGTTGAATAAAAATTTATTAAACAATCAACACTATATATTGGATGCACCAAGGTAAAATTCATATAAAATATATAAAATATAATAAAAAGCATATATCTCAATGTTAGCCAAGCGAGTGGAGTATACTTAAGGCACAAAGGTCTGAAGTGCTACGCACAGAGGGCTGCATCCGTGTCCCCCCAATTGGGTAGGCTATTGGATCACAGTCGTCCGTGACGGAGCTACACAGAACTTGTTGGATATTGTGCTTGGAATAGTCGCAGGTATTATTCACATATAAATTTCACATGAGCTTAAATGCATGTAAATAAAATAAAAACTTGTGCCACCGTATGGGGTAGAGAAAAGGTATTTAAAGGTGAGCTGAGTTCAATTATCCATCACCTATAGTGATCTCAATTTCTGAGTAAACTGGAGGTGAGAAAGTCACTAATCCAGCACGTCTGATATCGCCGTGCATATACCGCCTTGCGTACAGCGGTTCAGTATGGTTCCACTTGAGTTAATGTTACTCACTGTTTCCCGTGTGAATTCACTCGGTTAGGTCTGCGGGAGGTTTTCTGTCGTGGCGTCCCACGCTTCAGTCTTTCCCCGCTGTATTAGTGTCGGGTCCAGTTGTCTGTATGGATCCCGTCTGCACTCTCGTGGGAGACCTATGTCAGCTGTTTCACTTACGTGAATTTCACAGCGCTTCTTGGTCTTACGTGAGTGGGTGGATGAACTTTTAGTACATGGCCATGTACTGCTGCGATGGTTCTTTCACAGGTAATACGCCCAGACGCGTTTCGAGATATCTTATCTCTTCCTCAGTGGGTAAGACCTGTGAGCTCTGATCTCGCTTTTTGTATGTTCTCATCTCAATTGGATAATTGATTTCACCTGTCCCATAGCTTGTGTGGGAAAATGGGGCCTTAATTTTCGTTGACCTTTACTTTTTCATATGTTGTTTCTACCCAAACCCTCTCTTTCGGTGGCAATTTAGCGATACCTTTCTAATAGTGTCCAGTCTCTCTGTATACATATACGCATACGTGTATCGATTATACAAACGAATATGGGAGATATATATGACTACATAAAATACATACAATCAAATAAAATATATAAAATACATAAAATAAGGATGTGTCAAAAAAGAGACACTTCTTAGTTATATTCATATAGAAGGCAGTATCTTATAATGCAAGGGAATGTTATTATGTCAGCATTGTGTGGTAGATGATTGTACATCTACGTGTCTTATTATACTAGTATCCACAGCATTATCAAAGAGGATTTTGATCCTGAGTGGTGGATATCGATCTATATCCTCTTGAGGGCTGATTGATTCGATATTAGAATACTATTGTGATTTTAAATTATTTATCATTTTCAATTTATTTATAATTTTCAAAGGATGGTAAATCTGTTTCTCTTTCTTATATGTGTCCTTCTCTATAATCTTTATTTCTCAGTTTTAATATAATTTATTTTTGCTATTGCGTTATTTTTCTTTTATATTGCGTTTTTTTGAAAAATATTCATGCGGTTTTTATTAGAGTGCGTTTTTTAATTTGTTATTATTTGTTTTTGTATACAGAAGGTCCTATTTCCCTTCTAGTAGAGAGATTTTTTCAGCTCAATCGGAAATATAATATTTCATTTTGCCATATATGGAGAATTATTACTCCCTTTTGAATAGTCAATTTTTATTTTCCGTCCATACTGCTGTGGATGGGTTTATATTTTATGCTCAATTTTGTTTTCCTCCGGTATTTTATTTAAAACGTATAATTTAGATGAAACCAAAAATTTCCAACTCAGAATTTAGCCCTGCAGGGAGAAGGCTGCCAAAATCATAAATCCTTCTGGACTCAGCCCGTGACATTCTCATGATGTGGTTACCTCCTCTCCAGTGTATGTCCACCTTTTCCAGGGCCATCGAGATATATGCTTTTTATTATATTTTATATATTTTATATGAATTTTACCTTGGTGCATCCAATATATAGTGTTGATTGTTTAATAAATTTTTATTCAACTTCCACGTGCAATCCGATTGTTTTGAGTGCCGGTTCCATCCAGTCTATATTACATTGATCAGAATCAGGGGGTTCTTCTTTGAACCTGTGCACCTGTCGTGTCGAATCACAGTGAGCCACCTGCACAGCATCCTTTGCAAACTCTTGCAGAGGTGTCTACTAAAACTCTGCCATCATTTCTCTCTGATTTCTCGGATGTGTTTTCCGAGAGCGGTGTCCGGGAGCTACCTCCTCACCGGGAGTTTGACTGTCCCATTAACCTCATTCCCGGCGCCAAGCTGCCAAAGGCACGCCTCTACAATCTCTCACAACCGGAAAGACTCGCAATGCGAACCTATATCTCCGAGAGTCTCGAGAAGGGGCATATTCGTCCCTCAAAGTCGCCTGTTGCCGCGGGTTTTTTTTTTGTTAAAAAAAAAGATGGCTCTCTGAGACCTTGCTTAGATTTTAGGGAGCTGAACCGTATCACGATTCGTGATCCCTATCCCCTTCCTCTGATCCCGGACCTCTTCAACCAAATTGTTGGGGCCAAGGTGTTTTCCAAATTGGTTCTGAGAGGCGCGTACAACCTGGTCAGGGTCAGAGAGGGGGATGAATGGAAAACGGCCTTTAATACCCCTAACGGGCATTTCGAGAATCTCGTTATGCCTTTCGGCCTGATGAATGCTCCGGCCGTCTTTCAGCATTTTGTTAATAGTATTTTCTATCATTTAATGGGGAAATTTGTATTGGTGTATCTTGATGATATTTTGATTTTTTCCCCTGATGTTCAGACCCATCAGGATCATCTTTTTCAGGTCCTGCAGATACTGCGGGAAAATAAACTGTATGCCAAGCTAGAGAAATGTCTTTTTATGGTATCGGAGATTCAATTTCTGGGTTTTCTCCTCTCTGCTTCTGGTTTTCGCATGGATCCGGAGAAGGTCCGTGCTGTGCTGGAGTGGGAGCTTCCTGAAAATCAGAAGGCATTGATGCGCTTTCTGGGTTTTGCTAACTACTACAGAAAGTTCATTTTGAATTATTCCTCTATTGTCAAACCCCTTACTGACATGACAAAAAAGGGGACGGATTTTTCCTCTTGGTCGGAGGAGGCGCTTGCAGCCTTTTCTAAGATTAAAGAGAGTTTTGCGTCTGCTCCCATCTTGGTGCATCCCGATGTTTCCTTACCTTTTATTGTTGAGGTGGATGCTTCCGAGGTGGGTGTGGGTGCAGTTTTGTCCCAGGGCCCCTCTCCTGCCAAATGGCGACCTTGTGCCTTTTTCTCTAGAAAACTCTCCCCGGCAGAGAGAAACTATGATGTGGGAGATAGGGAGTTGTTGGCCATCAAGTTGGCTTTCGAGGAATGGCACCATTGGTTGGAGGGGGCCAGGCACCCTATCACCGTTTTTACCGACCATAAGAATCTGGCGTACTTGGAGTCAGCCAGGCGTATGAATCCGAGACAGGCCAGATGGTCTCTGTTCTTCTCCAGATTCAATTTTGTTGTTACTTTCCGCCCTGGGATCAAGAATGTGAAGGCTGATGCTCTCTCTCGCTGTTTTTCGGGAGGAGGAAACTCCGAGGACCTGGGTCCCATTTTGGCGGAGGGGGTAGTTGTTTCTGCTCTATATTCTGATTTGGAGGCCGAGGTCCAGGCTGCCCAGTCTGAGGCACCTGCCCGTTGTCCCTCCGGGAAGTTGTTCGTGCCTCCTGAGCTACGTCACAAACTCTTTAAGGAACATCATGATACGGTTCTTGCTGGTCACCCCGGGAGTAGAGCCACGGTAGATCTCATTGCTCGGAGATTTTGGTGGCCGGCTCTTCGTAAGTCTGTGGAGGGTTTTGTGGCGGCTTGTGAGACGTGCGCTCGCGCTAAGGTCCCTCGTTCACGACCTTCAGGTTCCCTTCTCTCGTTACCCATACCTTGCCGTACTTGGACACACCTGTCCATGGACTTTATCACGGATCTTCCTCGTTCCTCGGGGAAGTCGGTGATCCTAGTGGTCGTGGACCGTTTTAGCAAGATGGCTCATTTCGTCCCTTTCCCTGGTTTACCCAATGCTAAAACGTTGGCGCAAGCTTTTGTCGATCATATTGTTAAATTGCACGGCATTCCCTCTGAGATTGTTTCCGATAGAGGCACGCAGTTTGTGTCCAGGTTCTGGAAGGCTTTCTGTTCTCGCCTGGGGGTTCGGCTGTCCTTCTCTTCTGCTTTTCACCCGCAGTCGAATGGTCAGACTGAGCGCCTCAATCAGAATCTGGAGACATATTTGCGCTGTTTTATGGCAGAGAACCAGGAGGATTGGTGTTCATTTCTCCCTCTTGCTGAGTTTGCTTTGAACAACCGTCGTCAGGAATCTTCTGATAAGTCACCATTTTTTGGTGCATATGGGTTCCATCCGCAGTTTGGGACATTCTCGGGAGGTGCTCTTTCTGGTTTACCTGAGGAGGAGAGATTTTCCTCGTCTTTGTCTACCATTTGGCAAAAGATTCAGAGTAATCTCAGAAAGATGAGTGAGAAGTATAAGCGTGTGGCTGATAAGAGACGTGTGCCTGGTCCGGACCTGAATGTGGGTGATCTGGTGTGGTTGTCTACAAGAAATATTAAACTGAAGGTTCCCTCCTGGAAATTGGGTCCCAAGTTTATTGGGCCTTATAAAATTTTGTCAGTCATCAATCCTGTTGCCTTCCGCCTTGATCTTCCACGGGTTTGGAAGATACACAATGTATTTCACAGATCTCTCTTAAAACCATATGTCCAGCCCACGGTACCCTCCTCTTTGCCTCCTCCTCCGATTTTGGTTGATGGCAATCTGGAGTTTGAGGTTTCCAGAATTGTGGACTCTCGCATTGTCCGTGGTTCTCTTCAGTACCTCGTTCATTGGAAGGGTTATGGTCCTGAGGAGAGGATGTGGGTTCCGATGTCGGACATTAAAGCCACTCGACTTATCAGGGCATTTCATAGGGCTCATCCTGGGAAGGTGGGTCCTGGGTGTCCGGAGTCCACCCGTAGAGGGGGGGTACTGTCACTACCAGAGCTTTGAGACGTTCTCACAGCTCTGTCTCTCCACCCCTGTGATGATGTCACTTAGAGTTTGGAGGTGTTCTCACTGTTCTGTCTCTCCGCCCCTGTGATGAGGTCTTTACTCTCAGCTGTTCCTCCTGCGTTTGATTACCCTGCCTTTAAATCACCCCTCCTCCTATTGCAGGGCGTGGATTATACTTCTCTTTTCTGTTGTAGCTCTGCCTTGAGCATCGTCACTTCTTAAGCTACTAGTTCTCTGGACCTGTGTTCTGCTGCTGCAAGCACTCCGGATATTGCCAGCGGCCCTTGGATCCGTCTTCTCTGCGGCTACAGCTCCATCAGCTAAGTGTGCAGACTTTGTTGTGTACCTGGTGATTTCCTGACTGGATCTGAGGTGGCCACGGTTCCCTCCATATTCTGAGCAGGGCATCGGCGGCCGTGCCCCTTCCACTATTGTAGGGGTTACAGGGCTCATCAGTCTAAGGTACGCGGGCATGCCTCGTTCCACCATTTGGATCCGGGCATGTGCTTTAGCAGCATAGGGAGAGTGTTGAGGGTCTGACAGGGGTCACCCTTCCTCTTCCCTAGTTTGGGTCCGGTCAGTAGCTCTTCTTACTGTGTATGCTCTGGTTACCCTTAAACAGCCGTGACAGTAGTGGATGCATAGAATAGCCATCCTGCAGAAGTGGTAGCTGCAAATACAGTAAATGAGTTTAAGCATGCATGGGATAGGCATAAGGCCATCCTTTATATAAGATAGGACCAGGGGCTATTCATAGTATTGAGCAGTATTCATAGTATATCGAGCAGACTAGATGGGCCAAATGGTTTTTATCTGCCGACACATTCTATGTTTCTATGAATATAGGCCCGTGTAAATGTGCTGCCCATCACCAGATGAGCAAGCAAAACGGTCATTCCTCGGGTAAATTAATATCTGGTCAGCAGATATTGCTGTGTAAACAGCGATCTGGTGCCCAGAAATAATGAATCTGTATGAGAATGAGCGATGGCAGTAGTCCTTACAATTGTATCCAACCGTGGAGAAGATTGCTGTGTAAATGCAACTCTCTCCTCCATTGAAGAGTAGAGATGTCGCCAACATAACATTTTCCGTTCGCAAAAGGCGAACGCAAATTTCCGCAAATATTCGCGAACGTGCGAACCGGGCGAGGTTGAAATCGCAATGCCATTAATTCAAGTTCTATAAATCGCATTGTGATTTCAACTTACCGCTTCTGCCGACTTCCGTGCTCATGGAGCGTCCCCATGACCATTGGAACGGCTCCATGCTAGAATGTACTGTCGGATTTGAGAAATTTGTCATCGCAATGCGATTAATGCAGGTTATATTAATCGTATTGTGATTACAACTTAGAGCTGCTGGGTTCCAAATGGTTGTATTGCTAGAATATAACGAAGATTGAGAATATAGTGCTATATTCGTTGTCAATTCTAGCAATACAACCATTAGGAACTCAGATCTAAGTTGTAATTGCAATGCGATTAATGCAGGTTACATTAATCGCATTGCGAATTCAACTTAGAGCTGCTGGGTTCCTAATGGTTGTATTGCTAGTATATAACGAAGATTGAGAATATAGTGCTATATTCGTTATATTCGTCAATTCTAGCAATACAACCATTAGGAGCTTAGCTCTAAGTTGAATTCACATTGCGATTAATATAAGCTGCATTATTCGCATTGCGATTACAACTTAGATCTGAGTTCCTAATGGGCCAGATATTCAGCGGCGAAACAACATGCCAGTGAGGCGCTTGATTTGCGACAGCCCGACACGTTGGAATTCAACACTCCTAATGTTCAACCACCTGCTCCAACAATAAAAAGCCATCAACGAGTATTTGTATGACTAGGGTGCTAGGATAGCCTCTGCAGGGCTGGGTATTTTTTTGCCATGTTACTGGATGCTTTTGCGCAATGCCTGTAGGCTCATGCGTCCTTTTGAGGAGGTGACAAACCTAGTCAGTCGCACCGAAAGCACCATCAGCGACATCATCCCATTTGTTTTCTTCCTGGAGCGTGCCCTGCGAAGAGTACTGGATCAGGCCGTAGATGAGCGTGAAGAGGAAGAGTTGTGGTCACGATCACCATCAGAAACAGCCTTATCAGCATTGCTTGCTGGACCTGCGGCAACGCTGGAAGAGGAGGCTGAGGAAGAGGAGTCAGAGGAGGAATGTGGCTTTGAGGAGGAGGAAGAGCAACCACAGCAGGCATCCCAGGGTGCTCGTTGTCACCTATCTGGTACTCGTGGTATTGTACGTGGCTGGGGGGAAGAACAGACCTTCAATGAGATCAGTGAGGACAAGGAACGGGACATAAGTAGCTCGGCATCCAACCTTGTGCAAATGGGGTCTTTCATGCTGTCATGCCTGTTAAGGGACCCTCGTATAAAAAGGCTGAAGGAGAACGACCTGCACTGGGTGGCCACGCTACTAGACCCCCGGTATAAACAGAAAGTGGAAGAAATATTACCGAATTACCGGAAGTCGGAAAGGATGCAGCAGTTCAAAAACAAGTTAAAAAGTATGCTTTACACAGCGAATAAGGGTGATGTTACAGCACAACGGTAATCTAACAGGGGAAGAGGTGAAAGTAATCCTCCTCCTACCACGACCACGCCTGCAAGGACAGGACGCTTTACAGACGTGTTGTTGATGGAGGACATGCTGAGCCTTTTAAGTCCTACGCATCGCCACAGCCCTTCGGGGTCCACCCTCAGAGAACGACTCGACCGACAGGTAGCAGACTACCTCGCCTTAACTGCAGATATCAACACTCTGAGGAGCGATGAACCCCTTAACTACTGGGTGTGCATTCTTGACCTGTGGCCTGAGCTATCTCAATTTGCGATAGAACTTCTGGCCTGCCCCGCTTCAAGTGTCCTGTCAGAAAGGGCTTTTAGCGCAGCAGGAGGTATTGTCAGTGAGAAGAGAAGTCACCTAGGTCAAGAAAGTCTAGACTACCTCACCTTTATTAAGATGAATGAGGCATGGATCCCAAAGGGACTGACAGTGGGCGATACATTTGACAAAAAAAGGCCTGATGAGATGCCTTGGGCCAAAAATGGTCCACACGCTGCTGTATTTAATCTCTGCATGCCGGAAGACTTGCGTGACTTCTCCGCCACCAACTAGGGTTCAAGCCACAATGTTTTAGTGTACTTTCTGCCTGGAAAACATCAATTTTTCTGGCCGCTGCTACAGCAGCTACAGCAGCAACAATACCTAATTTTTCAGGCATTTTTCTGGCCTCTGGTGCTGCACTGTGGCTGCAAAAAAAAAAAAAGGCACATACATGTGTCAATTCCCCTTCGTGATCGTTACCTTGTTGTAGTGAAGGAGCTTGCGTATCACAATGAAGCTACCACCTCTATGAGTGTGTTGGCAATGGCAATGTTGGCACACCCCAGATGATAAGGTCGTTGCTTCATTGTGAACAGACCAAAAGCGATCGGCTGGATAATTTTGCATAGAAAAAACATTAATTTTCTTTGTGATCATCTAAGGTGATCATTAAAGCCTACTAGGCCAACAATGGGCCCACATTGCAGAATCATTGTTTTCTGGGTCACTTAACTGTCACTGAACTACCTCAGCACGACCATAGGCTTTGAAAAAACCCCATCGCCTGCAATCTCCCAAACGTGCGCACGAGCACAGTCATCACTACACCAAGATTGACGCATAGAGGAATAAAATTTATGTCATGAGTGTGTCAACTATTGACAACTCTTTGCGGTTGTCTAAAATCTATTCCATACACGTCCCCTGATAGGGGACATAACAGGGATTAAACTGATAGAAATAGTACTACTAAACACACCACTCATATCTGGTGGCACAGTACATTGCACGTGCAGTGCCCCAAATTGGAAGTAGGAGGACCAACCAAGCA
Source organism: Bufo gargarizans (assembly GCF_014858855.1). Classification (NCBI taxonomy): domain Eukaryota; kingdom Metazoa; phylum Chordata; class Amphibia; order Anura; family Bufonidae; genus Bufo; species Bufo gargarizans. The sequence continues at coordinate 252,459,209 of NC_058083.1, forward strand.
TCTTTTTACATCTCCCGGTTCCTAAAATCTATTCCATAGACCGTCCCCTGATAGGGGACATAACAGGGATTAAACTGATAGGAATAGTACTACTTAACACACCACTCATATCTGGTAGCACAGTACATTGCATGCACAGTGCCCCAAATTGGAAGTAGGAGGACCAACCAAGCATCTTTTTCCATCTCCCGGTTCCTAAAATCTATTCTATACACGTCCCCTAATAGGGGACGTAACAGGGATTAAACTGATAGGAACAGTACTACTTAACATACCACTCCTATTGGGATTGCATAGTACATTGCACAGCGCACTCGCAGTGCCTCAAATTGGAAGTAAGAGGACCGACCAAGGATCTTTTTCCATCTCCAGGTTCCTAAAATCTATTCCATACACGTCCCCTGATAGGGGACGTAACAGGGATTAAACTGATAGGAATAGTACTACTTAATGCTCATGCACAATGGCTGTAGCCTCATGCGTCCTTTTGTGGAGTTTACAAACCTGGTCAGTCAAACCCAAGGCAACATCATCGACCTCATCCCATATGCGTTTTTCTGTAGTGTGCCCTGCGAAGAGTGCTGGATCAGGCCATAGATGAGCATGAAGAGGAAGAGTTGTGGTCACCATCACCACCAGAAGCAGCCATGTCGTCGTTGATTGCTGGACCTGCGGCAACGCAGAGAGAGGAGTCTGAAGAAGAGGAGTCAGAGGAGGAAGGTGGCTTAGAGGAGGTGGAAGACCAACCACAGCAGGCGTCCCAGGGGGCTTGTTGTCACCTTTTGGGGACCCTTGGTGTTGTACGTGGCTGGGTGGAGGAAGAGACCTTCAATGACGTCAGTGAGGACAAGGAACGGGGCAAGAAATGGGGAGTTTGCGGTTGTGCAAATGAACTGTTTGCGGTTGTTTGCGGTGCGTTAAACGGGGAGTTTGGTCTGTCAGAGTTTGGTCTGTCACTGTAAAGCGGGCGTAACCCTTGCACTACCTGATTGATACAACATCATACCTGATCGTATACACACACTGGATGTTTTAAAGCACATTATTCCAAACAATTTAGGAATGTTAGGTGATTTATGCCCTTTATGGATTAAAACCCGACTGTGCGTCAACCACGTAATTTTCCATGAGAGTTTTGCCATGGATCCTCCTCCGGCTTGCCACAGTCCAGGTGTTAATCCCCTTGAAATAACTTTTCCATCACTATTGTGGCCAGAAAGAGTCCCTGTGGGTTTTAAGATTCGCCTGCCTATTGAAGTCAATGGCGGTTCGCCCGGTTCGCCCGTTCGCGAACATTTGCAAAAATTTGCATTCGCCGTTCGTGAATGGAAAATTTTATGTTCGCAACATCTCTACCATTTATTTCTGCTTAAAGCATTTACTGGCCTATTTTAGTACAACAAGAAAAATATATTCTCAGTTCACATTTGCGGTTATATCTGTTGAAAGCATGGCTGGGAGTCAGCAGGGTGGCAGCAGTGAGTCAGCAAGGTGGCAGCAGTGGGAGGACGGGAGCCAAACGTGCCCGGGGTAGACCATCTGCTTTGCAGCAGCCTACCTGCCCGGGAAGTAGTGGTGCAGGGGTTCACGGAAGTAGCGGTGGTAGCAGTCAGTCAGTATGGTGGTTATATGTATTGTTTTGTATTTCAGTACAAAAAAAAAAAAATTCTCAGTTCAATTCAGCGTTTTTTTGTGTTGAAAGCGTTTAGTGGCCTATTTCAGTCCAAAAAGACAAATATATTCTCAGTTCACGTCGGTGGTGGTTATATGTTTTAAAAGCGTTTTGTGGCCTATTTCAGTACAAAAGGAAAAATATATTCTCAGTTCACTTCTGCAGCTATATGTGTGGAAAGGGTTTAGTGGCCTATTTCAGTACAGTAAGAAAAATTTATACGCACTTCACTGGTGCATTTATTTTAGTACAAAAACTAAATATATTCAGCGTTCACTTTTGCAGTTATATGTGGTAAAACCTTTAGTGACATATTTCGGTAGAAAAACTAATTTTATTCAGCGTTCAGAGCTGCAGTTATATGTGGTAAAATCTCTATTGACATATTTCGGTCAAAAAACTATTTTTTTTCAGCATTAAGCGCTGCAGTTGTCTGTGGTAAAGTGTTTATTGACTTATTTCGGTCGAAAAACTAAATGTATTCAACGTTCAGCACTGCAGTTATATGTAGTAAAACCTTTTGTGACGTATTTTGGTTGAAAAACAACATTTATTCAGCGTTCAGCGCTGCAGTTATACATTTAGGTCCATATATATTTGGACACTGACACAAATTTAGTTTTTATTACCTGTTTCCTAAAACATATTCAAGTTATAGATATATAGGGGACATTGACATAAAGTCCAGACTTTTAGTTTTCATTTGAGGGTATACACATTAAAATTGGATGAAGGGTTTATGAGTTTCAGCTCCTTTTCATGTGGCACACTGTTTTGAAAGGGACCAAATGTAATTGGACAATTGGCACAAAGGCTGTTTCATGGGCAGGTGTGGGCAATTCCTTCATTATTTCATTCTAAATTAAGCACATAAATGACCTGGATTTGATTTGAGGTGTGGTGCTTGCATTTTGAAGATTTTGCTCAGAATTAAACATGCGGTCAAAGGAGCTCTCCATGCAGGTCAAACAAGCCATCCTTCATCTGCGAAAACAGAAAAAACACATCCGAGATATTGCTAAACTATTAGGAGTGGCAAAATCTACAATTTAGTACATCCTGAGAAAGAAAGAAAGCACAGGTGACATCAACAATGCAAAAAGACCTGGACGCCCACGGAAGACAACAGTGGTGGATGATCGCAGAATTATTACTATGGTGAAGAGAAACCCCTTCACAACAGCCAAACAAGTGAACAGCACTCTCCAGGATATATGCGTATCAATATCCAAATCTACCATAAAGAGAAGACTGCATGAAGGTAAATACAGAGGGTTCACTGCACGGTGCAAGCCACTCGTAAGCCTCAAGAATAGAGTTGAGCGGACACCTGGATGTTCGGGTTCGAGAAGTTCGGCCGAACTTCCCGAAAATGTTCGGGTTCGGGATCCGAACCCGATCCGAACTTCGTCCCGAACCCAAACCCCATTGAAGTCAATGGGGACCCGAACTTTTCGGCACTAAAAAGGCTGTAAAACAGCCTAGGAAAGGCACGCTTGGTGACGGAGGTGGTGGTGGTGTTGGTGGTACATCCCCTGTTTGCTGGGCGGCAGGTGCCAACGTTCCTCCAGAGGCGGAGGAAGAGGCCGAGGCGGCAGCAGCAGAAGAGGCCGAGGCGGCAGCAGCAGAAGAGGTAGCAGGGGGAGCCTGAGCGACTTCCTTGTTTTTAAGGTGTTTACTCCACTGCAGTTCATGCTTTGCATGCAGGTGCCTGGTCATGCAGGTTGTGCTAAGGTTCAGAACGTTAATGCCTCGCTTCAGGCTCTGATGGCACAGCGTGCAAACCACTCGGGTCTTGTCGTCAGCACATTGTTTGAAGAAGTGCCATGCCAGGGAACTCCTTGAAGCTGCCTTTGGGGTGCTCGGTCCAAGATGGCGGCGGTCAGTAGCAGGCGAAGTCTCTTGGCGGCGGGTGTTCTGCTTTTGCCCACTGCTCCCTCTTTTGCTACGCTGTTGGCTCGGTCTCACCACTGCCTCTTCCTCCGAACTGTGAAAGTCAGTGGCACGACCTTCATTCCATGTGGGGTCTAGGATCTCATCGTCCCCTGCATCGTCTTCCACCCAGTCTTGATCCTTGACCTCCTGTTCAGTCTGCACACTGCAGAAAGACGCAGCAGTTGGCACCTGTGTTTCGTCATCATCAGAGACATGCTGAGGTGGTATTCCCATGTCCTCATCATCAGGAAACATAAGTGGTTGTGCGTCAGTGCATTCTATGTCTTTCACCGCTGAGGAAGGGCTAGGTGGATGCCCTTGGGAAACCCTGCCAGCGGAGTCTTCAAACAGCATAAGAGACTGCTGCATAACTTGAGGCTGAGACAGTTTCCCTGGTATGCATGGGGGTGATGTGACAGACTGATGGGGTTGGTTTTCAGGCGCCATCTGTGCGCTTTCTGCAGAAGACTGGGTGGGAGATAATGTGAACGTGCTGGATCCACTGTCGGCCACCCAATTGACTAATGCCTGTACCTGCTCAGGCCTTACCATCCTTAGAACGGCATTGGGCCCCACCATATATCGCTGTAAATTCTGGCGGCTACTGGAACCTGAGGTAGTTGGTACACTTGGACGTGTGGATGTGGCAGAACGGCCACGTCCTCTCCCAGCACCAGAGGGTCCACTAACACCACCACGACCATGTCCACGTCCGCGTCCCTTACTAGATGTTTTCCTCATTGTTATCGTTCACCACAACAACAAAAATATTATTTGGCCCAATGTATTGTATTCAAATTCAGCTGAATATAAATTTGAGGCCTAGTATTTAGGCGCTGGGTGACAGGTATGGGTTTACTGACAGAATTAGACTTGGAAATGCACAGTAGCGTGTGTGTGAAGTTATACAGAATGATCCTATCAGCACCTTGATTCTGATATACCCTTTTAGGGATGTATTTAAAGTAGGCCTGATACAGCAGAAACCACTAAATTAGGAAATTGCTAAATTGGGAATTGTATTTCAACCCAGAACAAAAACTGTGCTTTGACGGACACTAAATAACTTGCCCAGCCACAACAGTACAGCAATAACGACAGATTTAGCTGGATATAAATTTGATGCCTAGTATTTAGGCGCTGGGTGACAGGTATAGATTTACTGACAGAATTAGACTTGGAAATGCACAGTAGCGTGTGTGTGAAGTTATTCTGAATGACCCTATGTGCACCTTGAATATTATATACCCTTTTAGGGATAGATTTCAAATAGCTCTGATACAGCAGAAACCACCAAATTAGGAAATTGCTAAATTGGGAATTGTATTTCAACCCAGAACAAAAACTGTGCTTTGACGGACACTAAATAACTTGCCCAGCCACAACAGTACAGCAGTAACGACAGATTTAGCTGGATATAAACTTGAGGCCTAGTATTTAGGCGCTGGGTGACAGGTATACGTTTACTGACAGAATTAGACTGGGATATGGCCAAAAAATAACCACACTATTGATGGTTAAATGCGCTTGGTGTGACAGCTTGACCAACCACACTACTGAGGGTTAAATGCACTTGGTGACAGGCGCAGCTTGCCCCTGATGTAGTATATGGCCAAAAAATAAACAGACTATTGCTGGTTAAATGCACTTGGTGTGACAGCTTGACCAACCACACTACTGAGGGTTAAATGCACTTGGTGACAGGCGCAGCTTGCCCCTGATGTAGTATATGGCCAAAAAATAAACAGACTATTGCTGGTTAAATGCACTTGGTGTGACAGCTTCACCCTGATGTAGGCTTTAGCCAAAAAACAACCACACCATTGAGGGTTAAATGCACTTGGTGACAGGCGCAGCTTGCCCCTGATGTAGTATATGGCCAAAAAATAAACAGACTATTGCTGGTTAAATGCACTTGGTGTGACAGCTTCACCCTGATGTAGGCTTTAGCCAAAAAACAACCACACCATTGAGGGTTAAATGCACTTGGTCGCAGCTTGTGCTGGCGCACCACAAGACACAAAATGGCCGCCGATCACCCCAGAAAAAAGTGACTGACAAACGGTCTGGGCAGCCTAAAAACAGTGAGCAATTGAGTATCAGCAGCTCAATGATCCACAGCTGCAGATCGATCACTGGATAGAGCCTTTTGGAGGAGTTAATCAGCCTAATCTCGCCCTACTGTCGCAGCTGCAACCTCTCCCTACGCTAATCAGAGCAGAGTGACGGGCGGCGCTATGTGACTCAAGCTTAAATAGAGGCTGGGTCACATGGTGCTCTGGCCAATCACAGCCATGCCAATAGTAGGCATGGCTGTGATGGCCTCTTGGGGCAAGTAGTATAACGCTTGTTGATTGGCTGCTTTGCAGCCTTTCAAAAAGCGCCAAGAAAGCGACGAACACCGAACCCGGACTTTTACGAAAATGTCCGGGTTCGGGTCCGTGTCACGGACACCCCAACATTCGGTACGAACCCGAACTATACAGTTCGGGTTCGCTCATTCCTACTCAAGAATAGTAAGGCTAGATTAGACTTTGCTTAAAAACATCTTAAAAAACCAGCACACTTCTGTAAGAACACTCTTTGGACAGATGAAACCAAGATCTCTACCAAAATGATGGAAAGAAAAAAGTATGGCAAAGGCATGGTACAGCTCATGATCTAAAGCATACCACATCAAGAGTAAAACACGGCAGAGGCAGTGTAATCGCTTGGGCATGCATGGCTGCCAGTGGCACTGGGTCACCAGTGTTTATGGATGATGTGACACAGGACAGAAGCAGCTGGATGAATTCTGGGGTTTTCAGAGACAAACTGTGTGCTCAAATCCAGCCAAATGCAGCCAAACTGATTGGTTGGCATTTCATAATACAGATGGACAATGACCCAAAACATAAAGCCAAAGCAACTCAGAAGTTTATTAAAGCAAAGAAGTGGAATATTCTTGAATGGCCAAGTCAGTCACCTGATCTGAACCCAATAGAGCATGCATTTCAGACTAAACTTCAGACAGAAAGGCCAACGAAAAAAAACAGCAACTGAAAACCTCTGCAGTAAAGGTCTGGCAGAGCATTAAAAAGGAGGAAACACAGCGTCTGGTGATGTCCATGAGTTCAAGACTTCAGGCAGTCATTGCCAACAAAGGATTTTCAACCAAGTATTAGAAATTAATATTTTATTTACAATGATTTAATTTGTCCCATTCATTTTGAGCCCACGAAATGAAGGGATTGACTTTAAAAATGCTTTAGTTTTTCACATTTTAGGCAATCATTTTGCTCAACCCACTGAATAAAGCTGAAAGTCTGAACTTCAACTGCATCTGAATTGTTTTGTTCAAAATCCATTGTGGCAATATACAGAACAAAAATTTGAAATATATTGTCCAAATATATATAGACCTAACTGTATGTGGTAAAATCTTTATTAAAGTATTTCGGTCAAAAACAAAATTTATTCAGCGGTCAGCGCTGCAGTCATATGCCGTAAAATCTTTATTGAACTATTTTAGTCGAAAAAAAAAAATGTATTCAGCAGTCAGTGCTGCAGTTATATGTGGTAAAATCTTTAGTGGCGTATCTTGATGAACTTTGCGACTCTTTCGGGCTCAAAGCTATCTTGACGCTTTGTCTTCTCATTGTCTGTTTGCTACTAGAGGCCTGTTCATGCCAGGCAGGTTCCCCCAGAAGTATCTGGGTTGATGAGCAGCCGATACCGCACTTGCATCAATCTTGACAGGATTCTTCTACAGGTGGAGAGAAATAGTTTTTTGGAATGCTTTCTCCATCGTAACCACGTCGTCGAATAAACTGCAGACTGGTGGATTCTCTCCTGTCTTAGGCAACACTTAATTTTTATTATTACATTTAATAAATATTAGCAGAAGAACCTGGCTTTGCACAGGTATATTTCATCTATTTCATTTTATGTTTCCGTGTGTTGTAAAAAGATATCGGCAGTTTCCCCCATAACAGTGAACTCTACAGTATCCGCCCCTTTAACAATGACATCCACAGTGCCCGCCCCTTTAACATTGACCTCCACAGTGCCCAGCCCTTTAACAATTACCTTCACAGTGCCCACCCCTTTAACAGTGAGCGCCCCTTTAGCATTGACCACCCCTTTAACAGTGACCTTCATAGTGGTCGCTAGTGATGGACGAACATCTGCCGGGACGGTTCGCAAACGCGATCGTGCAAACGCGATCAAATGGGTCCCATTCATTTTAATGGCAGGTGAACCTGAAAAACCTTTAGCTCATATTTGCAGCCAAGAAATAATTACTAGAAGTGCACACATAGTCCCACAACATGGACAGTGACATACCAAATGTATTATTTGAATTTGTGATCTCCATAAAAAAAAAAAAATTAAATGAGAAATATCGGCAATATAATTTACGCTCATGCGCAAATGCACTATAGAGTACCCAAATGCACAATAAAGAAAGTATATTGGTATATAACACCCAGCTTCAATCAGTTTTTTTGGGGGACGACTGGTATATCACACCAGTAGAAATTATTTGTTCCAATAACGCTTGTCCCTCTATATACCTGCAGCATCGCAGCAGAACCGCACACAACTGCCGCACAATACAAATGCACTATAATATACTCTCTAACAGAGAGAATATATTATAAGATTGTGCAAGGAAGGCAATCCACTAGAATATACATAAAGATAAAACGTAACCTTTAATAATTTTACTATGATGGTCCATTCACACGTATCCGCAAAACATGGACACCAGCAATGTACATTCCACAATTTGTATAGTGCATCGCCGGCACTATAATAGAAAATACCTAATCTTGTCTGCAATTGCGGACAAGAATAGGACATGTTCTATTTTTTTGGCGGAAATGGAAGCACAGACGCTGAAGTGCGGATCCGCAAATGCGGATGTGGATCTGCAAATGCAGATGCGGACAGCACATTCCTGCCCTATTGCAAATGAATGGGTCTGCACCCATTCCGCAAAATTGCGGATCGGATGCGTTCCCATTTTGCGGACATGTGAATGGAAAAGATATCCCTCAAAATGAAAATAAATTAAATTATTAAAGTTAAGCAAAAAGCATAGATGTGGTAGGCAATAACAAGTGCTCGGTGGCACTAAATCAGATTCTCGGCGGCACCAAATGAGAAACCATATGTCCTACCACAATACGGGGGGTTCCAGTGCACATCGATGAATCCAGGAGGGAAAGCAAAAAAACATCCATCCCTGGGCTAGATGATAATGTGGTATTGAAGGACAGGGTGGGCAAAGAACTGTCCCTGATATTGCCCTACAGGGGGGCTGCTATTCTGGCCCTGATAGCCTAACAACATACCCTCCCTGATAAGAGAAACCCCGTCTGGAACCATACCCTATATAAAAATGGCCCTAGTAAGACCATAGCTCCTAGGCCCCTGACTTCCAGGTGATCACTATATAGATCTATGTGTTTTTGACTCATTATAAAAGTATATTATAAGTATATCGCACCCCTCTATGTATCACACATATCGATAGCACACCTATACTAGTGCTTAAAATGACTTTTGTGGCACTATTAGCTAGAGTTTGATGTCCCTAAGAGCCTGTCCCTGCTCCACACAGCAATCTCTTCCTACACTGGCAAAACACTGAACGTAAAATGGCAGCCAGACAAGGTTTATTTATAAGGTAGGGGGTATGTCCATGTGCTGAAATGTCTCAATTGGCTGTCCTGTACCACCTGATGGATGTGTCACGGGTCAAAGTTCTTCACAATGTAAAAGAATATGGCGGGCGCAAATTTCTCCATATGTTTGCATGTTCGGTGAATCGCGAACACACAAAGTTTGCCGCAAAACGACCACCGGGCGAACCGCAAGGCCATCTCTAGTGGTCGCCCCTTTAACAGTGACCGTCACACTGGCCTCCCCTTTAACAGTGACTTTCACAGTGACCGCCCTTTTAACAGAGACATCCACAGTGACCACCCCTTTAACAGTGACTTTCACAGTGACCAACCCTTTAACAGTGACTTTCACAGTGACCGCCCCTTTAACAGTGACTTTCACAGTGACCGCCCCTTTAACAGTGACTTTCACAGTGACTGCCCCTTTAACAGTGACTTTCACAGTGACCGCCCCTTTAACAGTAACCGACCCTTTAACAGTGACTTTTACAGTGACCGCCCCTTTAACAGGGACCTTCATAGCACCCGTTTCTTTAATAACAGTGATTACCACAGTGCCGGCCCCTTTAATAACAGTGACCTCCACTGTGCCCACCCCTTTTTAAAAAATTGACCTCCACAGTGCCCGCCCCTTTAAGCAGTAAAGAAAAATGGCTGGGTTGTTATGGAAACCTGGATTAAAACTGTGTTTATGGCAGTTGGGATTTTAAGAGAAAGACTTGCAGGCTTGTATTGGCTAATGTGGGTAATTTTTTGGGAATATCTCAGGAATGGTACATCCTAGAGAGCGAATATCTCAGGAACGGTACGTCCTAGAGAGCTGAGACCTTCTAAAACCTTCCCAGACACCTGATGTACCTGTGTGCCAAATGGTTAAGATCGGTCCAGTCGTTTGGTCGCGCATAAAGAACGTGCAGACAGACAGACAGAAACTCATTTTTATATATATAAGAGATTGAATATTAAATTGAACCAAAATTTGATTAAAATTATAAGAAAGTAAACTTAAATTCGCCAATATATCTTCGAGGGAAATTCAAGGCCAATCAATTTGCCAAGCCTTTTGTGCTGGAGAACGTGCATTATTAAATCGTGTTTTAAGCAACACTTTAAAGTTGAGAAAATTTACCTTCTGTTCTGTTCCATATTCCCTATAAATGAATAGACAAAGCGGCCACTCTGTGGCCTCCTCATGCTGCTGCCACCGCCACAATCTCTCGTCGTTGTGCCACTCTGTAGCCTCCTCATGCTGATGCCACCTCCACGCTATGTTACCTTGCCACTCTGTGGCCTACTGATGCTGCCGCCACCTTCATACTCCTGTCATTGTGCCACTCTGTGGCCTCCTACTAATGCTGCTGCTGCCGCCACCTCCAGACTCATTGTGTCATTGTGTCACTCGGGGGCTTCCTCATACTGCTGCCACCTCCACACTCGGTCATTGTGCCACTCGGTGGCCTCATTCTGATACTGCTGCTGCTGCTGCCACCTCTAGACTCTGTCATTGTGCCACTCTGTGGCCTCCTCATGCTGCCACCACCTCCACACTGTCATTGTGCCACTATATGGCCTCCTGATGTTGCCGCAACCTCCAGACCCTGTCATTGGGCCACTCTGTGGTCTGCTAATGCTGTTCCCACCCTCCCCACTTCATGACTGGGCCACTATTTTGCCTTTTGGCCTGGCTGCCATCATCATTTGTTTGACAGTTCTTCAGATCTGTCAGAAGGAAGGAAAAATTAGATGCACAACGGATCCTGTCTGTGTAGCAGCTGTAAGGCCCATATAGTCCCATCAGAATTGGTTTATGATTTGGTAGCCAAAAGCAGGAGTGGGTACAAAACACAGAAGACATGCAAATATTCCATTCACGTGTTATCTCTGTTTTAGATCCAGTCCTGATTTTTTGGTATTAGCAATACTGATGGATTATTGAGCAAATGCTGACTGAGTGAAGGCATATGCTCCACAGACAGGATCCATTTTTTGTGGGTTATTGTTCTGACGGATAAGAGGAAGGGCAAATTAATCAGTAGCGTCAACATAAACTTACTGCTGACACCCTCTCCACTCTGTCGGTGGGGGGGAAGGCGGGGGCTCTACTTGTATAAGCGTTTAATAGAAGATTAAGATTTAGATTAGATTAGATGTCTCCTGCCCTGCACCTGAACCTTGCAAGTGCAAGTACCCAGCCACCCACCCACAGGCCATAGCACTAAATGCACACCTTTCAAAATTACTGGCCCTGGAAATGTTGCCATTTAGGCCTGTGGACACTGAGGCCTTCCGCAGCCTGATGTCAGTGGCCATCCCGTGGTACTCTGTCCCCAGCCGCCACTATTTTCCGAGGTGTGCCGTGCCCGCTTACACCTACATGTGTCCCGAAACATCACAAGTGCACACTGACCAATGCAGTTACTGGGAAGGTCCACTTAACCATGGACACATGGACAAGTGCATTTGGCTAGGGATGCTACATTTCCATGACAGCACAATGGGTGAACATTGTAGAGCCGGCAGCGTACCCTGGGATTGCATAGGTGCTACCGATGCTGAGGATCGCGGGCCCTAATTCCATCAGGGTTTCCACCATCACCTACTTTAGTGGCTCCAACCCCCACTTCTCCTCCTCCGCCTCCTCCTCCACTTCCACCTCCAAATTATCCGGGTGCAGCACCAGTCAGCCATCAGCCGGTAGCTGGAAGTAGTGTAGCACTGCAGTGGGGAAGCATCAACAGGCCGTGCTGAAGCTGATATGCTTAGGGGACAAACAGCACACTGCCGCAGAGCTGTTGCAGGGGATAAGAGACCAGACTGAGATGTGGCTCTCGCCACTCAACCTACAACCAGGCATGGTTGTGTGTGATAATGGCCGTAACTTGGTAGCAGCTTTGGAGCTCTGCAAGCTCACAGACATCCCATGCCTAGACCACGTCTTAAACATAGTGGTTCAGCAGTTTCTCAAAACCTACCACAATTTGCCTGAGCTACTGGTGAAGGTGTGCCGCATGTGTGTACATTTCCGCAAGTCATCAACAGCTTCAGCCAGTCGCAGAATTTCTTGAAATTGCCAGCTCACTGGCTGTTGTGCAATGTGAGTGAGCGCTGGAACTCTACGTTCCACGTGTTGGCCAGGCTTTGTGAGCCACAAAGGGTAGTAGTGGAATACCAGCTGTAACATGGCTATCACCTTTCCAGTCATCTTCCGCTAATCAGAAGCAAGGAGTGGGCATGAATGCCTGACCTATGTGAGGTTTTTAGAAACTTTGAGGAATCAAAACAGATGGTGAGCGGCGATAATGCTATTATCAGCATCACCATCCCACTTCTGTATCTACTCAAACGCTCACTGCTCGCAATTAAGGACGACGCTTTGCATGTGGATTAGGTGGAAATGGAGGAAGAAGACATTACACAGGGTGATAGCCAGACCACCCTCCGTCCGTCTTCTCAGCGCCAATTGGACGATGAAGAGGAGGAGGAGCATCAGGAGACGGTTGCCTTCACTACAGAGGGTAGTACCCGTGGAAGTTTAATTCCATCTATTCAGCTTGGGTGCGCAGAAGAGGAGGAAGAGGATGAGGAGATTGAGAGTGATCCTCCTGATGACGACAGCGAAGTCTTGCATGTTGGTACTCTGGCACACATGGCTGACTTCAATGTTAGGCTGCCTTTCCCGTGACCTGCGCGTTATACACATTTTAGACAACACGGATTACTGAGTGTTCACCCTTCTCGACCCCTGCTACAAAGAGAACTTCTCATCTCTCATTTCTCTGGTGGAGAGGACAAGTAAAACAGTGCTATACCAGAGGTTCCTTGTTGAAAAATTGCTCCAAAGCTGATAGGGCAGACATCCGAATGGATCGTCGCCGTCAGGGGGACATTCAATGGCACAGAGGTTATCTAGAGTCACAAATGCGGTAGCAGGCCCTCACCCCTAATGTTTTAGATGGTCAGATATCAAGCACTTGCTCAAAATGTTTTTGAGGTAATTTCTGCGTGCCTTCTGCCTTCCTTGGATGCTTGTGCTTTAATAACTTGACACACCCTCTCTGGGTAGTTCACAATTAGGGAAAAAAAGGGGCAAGGCAACATTAGCCAATCAGATTTCAGCCATTGAACTCCACTGGATGTGGTAGCCCTTTCTCAGGCTCCCTCTCCGTCATCTAACCCTAATTGTCCGTTACCCGTTAGCAGCACTTTATATACAAGTAAATATACAGGAAAGAATGTTTCTTAACAATTTTTCTTCTAAAATTGATATTTTTTTGGGTTTTATGCATATTATTGTCAGTCTGTAAAAGTGGCGTACTACTCGAACAACATGGTTCCCAGCAGCAACCTGGGAGTCCAAGATGCATCGACACATCCTCCCCATGCTGTTCCCGAATAGAGTTGAGCAGACACCTGGAGGTTAGGCTTCGGCCGAACTTCACAAAAAAAATCGAGTTCAATGGGGACCCGAACTTTTGAGCACTAAAATGGCTGTAACAATGTCATGGAGAGGGCTGCAAATGGCATCAAAATGTGGTTAAGAGCATGGCAAGTGCTCTGCGAACAAATGTGGATAGGGAAATGACTTTAACATAAAATACGTAAAAATACTAAATTATAATCTTGATCTCGGAGGATGAGGTTCATATGGAGTAGGAGGTTGAGGAGGTGGTGGATGTGGCGGTGTAGGTGGAAGCAGCGGTAATGGAGGAGGTAGCCTACACTTTTTAAATTAGGGTGCACCCCAAAACATTGGGAAATATGTGATAAAACCTCCTGTTATAATCCCCCTCCAGTCATGCTAAACACATGTTCAGACAATACACTGGCTGCAGGGTAGGCCAGCACCTCCAAGGCGTAAAGGGCAAGCTCAGCCCATGTGCCCAATTTGGAGACCCAAAAGTTGCAGGGGGAAGACCCATCAGTCAGTTCGTGTAGGCATGTGCAAACATACTGCCTCACCATGTCGCACGTCACCGTGATGATCACGATCCAATTAGATGTCTGCTCTATCAACTTTCAATGTTCTTTTCTGCGCCTACCATGTTAATCACATCACGTGAGAAAGAGAGACCACATCCAAGGGAGATCAATGGATGAAATTTTATTATGATCGAGCGGAAATGTGGGACAAGTTATTAAAGCACAAGAATTGAAGGAAGGGAGGGGGAGCGCAGCAATTACCCACTCCCGACCCAGATAGGTAGTGACGATAAATAACAATACAGGTCTCTTAAGATTCCCTGTTATTGGAATGATTAATAGAAAATTATAGGGAATGTCACTGGGGTATTTTGGATTTGGAAAAGTTAGCCAGGGGAGGCCCTTCTGCCGCTTTGTTGACTCTAGATAACTTCTGCCTTATCGCACATCCCTGTGACGTCCACCATCCTTTTGGATATCTTCTCTATCAATTTTCGATGTTCTTTTCTGAGCCTACCATGTTGATCACGGTTATCGGTGAATCAGGGTTCCACGCCAGAGAGGGAGCATGAGAAAGAGATACCACATCCAAGGGAGATGGACAAATCAGAGATTTTCTTTACCTGTCTACTAGGTAGAGCATTTGTATATCACACAAAAAAATTGGTGAATTTCCCCCGAAAATGTAACATACAAATTAGTGAAATGAAAATATGTACAAATGAAAAAGCAAAACTTGATCTCTGAGGTAGAGGTCCATATGGAGTAGGAGTTTGAGGAGGCGGTGGATGTAGCGGTGTAGGTGGAAGCAGCGGTGGAGGAGGATGGGGTAGCCAACACTGTTTTTTGGTTTTAATTTTTTATATTATTTTTTATTTTTTTATTAGGGTACACTCCAAAAGAGTGTGAAATATCAAAAATACAAGAATAATACAGATAATACACTGGTTGCAGGGCAGGCCAGCACCGCCAAGGCATAAAGGGCAAGCTAACGCCATATGCCCAATTAGGTGACCCATAAGTTGAAGGCAGCAGACCAGTCATTCAGTACGTGTAGGCGTGTGCACACATACTGCTCCACCATGTTGGTGAAATGCTGCCTCCTGCTAAGACGTTCCATATCAGCTGGTGGTGCTGGTTGTTTTGGCGTGCTGACAAAGCTTTTCCACATTTCAGCCTTGCTAACTCTGCCTTCTGAGGTGCAGGCGGTGCCCCAGCTGCATTGGGACCTCTTCCTCCTCCTCTGCCTTCGCCTTGTGCTTCCACTGTGCCCCCGCTGTCAGGTGGGAATGCCACCAGCAGCGCATCAACCAGTATGCGCTTGTACTCGCGCATCTTACGATCACGCTCCAGTGAGGGAATTAAGAATGGTACGTTGTCTTTGTAACAGGGATACAGCA
Source organism: Bufo gargarizans (assembly GCF_014858855.1). NCBI lineage: Eukaryota > Metazoa > Chordata > Amphibia > Anura > Bufonidae > Bufo > Bufo gargarizans. The sequence goes on from NC_058083.1 coordinate 252,474,808, forward strand.
GTGTGGCCACCTAGTAATCAGCACAAGTTAGAATGTGGGCAACTTGGCGGTCGTTGCAGAGACACTGCAGAATGTAATCGCTCATGTGTGCCAGGCTGCCCAGAGGCAACCAAAAGATGTCCTCTGTGGAAGGTGTATCGTCTGTGTCCTCTGTATCCCCCAAGCCACGTTTTAGTGATGGCCATGAGCTGGTCTGGGTCCTACCCTGCTGTGAACATGGTTCCTCCTCCTCCATCTCCTCCTCCTCATCCTCCACCTCGTCATCCTCCAGAACTGTGCCCTGGCTGGACAATTGTGTACCTGGCGTTTGTGGGTGCAGGAACCTACCCTCAGAGCCACTTGTGAATGACTGGACAGAAACCCCATAAAATGATCCCTCTTCCTTCTCCTCCTCCTGTGCCACATCCTCTTCCATCATCGCCAGCAGCGTTTTTTCAAGGAGGCATAGAAGTGGGAAAGTAATGCTGAGAATGGCGATATCGGCACTGGCCATGTTGGTGGAGAACTTGAAACAGCGCAACAAGGAACACAGGTCTCGCGTGGAGGCCCAGTCATTGGTGGTGAAGTGGTGCTGTTCCGCACAGCGACCCACCCGTGCGTGCTGCAGCTGAAACTCCACTATTACCTGCTGCTGCTCGCACAGTCTGGCCAGCATGTGCAAGGTGGAGTTCCACCTTGTGGGCATGTCGCATATGAGGGGGTGAGCGGGAAGGCCGAAGTTAAGCTGCAGCGCTGATAGGTGAGCAGCAGCAGGATGAGAACGCCGAAAGCGTGCACAGACGGCCCGCACTTTATGCAACAGCTCTGACATATCTGGGTTATTTTTAAGAAACCTCTGCACCACCAAATTCTGCACATACGCCAGGCAAGGGATGTGCATCAAACTGGCTGGTCCCAGAGCTGCTACGATATATCGCCCATTATCGACCAGGCTCCCTGGCACCAACCACTCATCGGTCTGTTGTTCAAAGCCCGTCCACAGCTTCTGCAAGCTATGGGGTTTGTCCCCTAAACAGATAAGTTTTAACACTGCCTGCTGTCGTTTACCCCTGGCTGTGCTGAAGTTGGTGGTGAAGGTGTTACGCTGACTGGATAAAGAGCCGGTAGAGGATTAGGAAACGGAGTAAGAGGAGGAAGCAACAGGAGGCAAACTGAAGTTCCCTGCAATCCACGGTGGTGGAAGGACATGCGGCAAACTGCTATCCGCCTCAGGCCCAGCTGCCACTGCATTTACCCAGTGTGCTGTTATGGAGATATAATGGCCCTGATCGTGCTTACTGGTCCACATTTCTGTAGTGAGGTGCACCTTGCCACAGATGGCGTTGCACCCTGCTCCCTCTTCTGCTGTGCTGATGGCTGTGTGCGACCACCGCCTCTTCCTCCGAACTACACAAGTCACTTGCATGACCTTGATTCCATGTGGGGTCGAGGACCTCATCGTCCTCCACATCATCTTCCACCCAGTCTTCACCCCTGCCGTCCTTGTCGGTCTGCACACTTTCAAAAGCCCCAGCAGTTGGCACCTGTGTCTCGCCATCATCCGAGATGTGCTGCATTGGTCCTCCCATGTACGCATCTTGAAACTTAAGTGGTTGGGCATCGGTGCACAAAATCTCTTCCACTTCTTGGGCAGGGCTAGGTAGATGGCCCTGGGATACCCTGCTAACAGGTCATCAAAAACAGAAGAGACTGCTGCATGACTTGAGGCTCAGACTGCTTGGCTGATTTGCAAGGGGGTGAGGTGAAAGACTGATGGACATCGGCAGCAGGTGCCAACTGTGATATTTTAGCAGGAGACTGGGTGGGAGACAATATGAAGGAACTGGAGGCACTGTCAGCAACCCAATCTACTATCGCCTGTACTTGTTCTGGCCTCACCATTCGTAGAGCTGCATTAGGCCCGATCAAATACCGCTGCAGGTTCTGTCACCTACTCGCACCTGAGGAAGGTGTTTCAATTGTGCCCAAAATGGGTGTTTTTTTAATAGCAGAATAAAACCACAGTATCTAAATGGTGTTTCTCACACGTACAGATGCAGACTAGGCTGCAATTTAAGATTTTTGCCCTAAATGGGTGTTTTTTTATAGCAGAATAGAACCACAGTATCTAAATAATGTATCTCACACATACAGAAGCAGACTAGGCCACAATTTAAGTTATTTGCCCTAAATGGGTGCTTTTTTAATAGCAGAATAGAACAACAGTATCTAAAGGGTGTATCTCACAATGACATATGCAGCAAAGGCTGCAAAATTTAGTTTTTTGCCCTAAATGGGTGTTTTTTTTATAGCAGAATTGAAACACAGTATCTAAATGGTGTATGTCACACGTACAGATGTAGACTAGGCTGCCATTTAAGATGTTTGCCCAAAATGGGTGTTTTTCAAATAGCAGAATAGAACCACAGTATCTAAAGTAGGCAAAGTAGGCACCCTCAAACTGCGGCCCTCCAGCTGTTGTAAAACTACAACTCCCACAATGCCCTGCTGTAGGCTGATATATGTAGGCTGTTCGGGCATGCTGGTAGTTTTGCAACAGCTGGAGGGCTGCAGTTTGAGGATGCCTGATCTAAAGGGTGTATCTCACACGTACAGGTGCAGGCTAGGCTGCAATTAAAGATTTTTGCCCAAAATTTGTGTTTTTCTAATAGAAGAATAGAACCACAGTATCTAAAGGGTGTATCTCACACGTACAGATGCAGACTAGGCGCAATTTAAGATTTTTGCCCAAAATGGGTGTTTTTTTTAATAGCAGAATAGAAGCACAGTATCTATAGGGTGTATCTCACAATGACATATGCAGCAAAGGCTGCAAAATGTAGTTTTTTTCCCTAAATGGGTGTTTTTTTAATAGCAGAATAGAACAAAAGTATGAAAAGGGTGTATCTTGCAATGACATATGCAGCAAAGGCTGAAAAATTATTACTTTTTGCCCTAAATGGGTGTTTTTTTAATAGCAGAACAGAACAACAATATTTAAAGGGTGTATCTCACAATGAAAGATGCAGAATATGACAGCAGTATATAACACTTGAATTTCAGATGTAGCAAGGGCTGTAAAATTTTATATTTTGGCAAAAAATTTGTTTTTTAAAACCTAAGCAATTATAGCTGTATTTCTAGCTTAAATTGCACACTGACTAATGTGGCAGAGGCCCAAGATGAAGGTTATTGCCAAAAATTTGTGTTTTTTCAAAGCAAGAAAATTATTGAAGTATTTCAAACTAGTTTTTAACAATCACAGATGCAGCAAAGGCTGCAATATTAAGTATTTTGCCCAAAAACGGTGTTAGTTAAAACTCAGAAAATTATAGCTGTATTTCTAACTTAAATTGCACACTGACTAATGCAGCAGAGGCCCAAGATGAAGGTTATTGGCAAAAATATTTTTTTTTCAAATCTAGAAAATTATTGAAGTATTTCCAGCTTGTTTTTAACATTCACAGATGCAGCAAAGGCTGCAATATTAAGTATTTTGCCCAAAAAGGGTGTTTTTTTTACTAACAGAATAAGACAGCTGTATATAACGATTGAATTTCACACATGCAGATGCAGCAAGGGCTGTAAAATTGTGTATTTTGCCTAAAAAAGATGTTTGTTAAAACATAGAAAATTATAGCTATATTTATAGTTTAAATTGCACACTAATTAATGCGGCAAAGGCCCAAGATGAAGGTTATTGCCAAAAATGGGTGTTTTTTCAAAGCCAGCAAATTATTGAAGTAGTTCAAGTTTGTTTTTAACAATCACAGATGCAGCAAAGGCTGCAATATTAAGTATTTTGCCCAAAAAGGGTGTTTTTTCTGCTAACAGAATATGACATCTGTATATAACGCTTGAATTTCACATGTGCAGATGCAGCAAGGGCTGTAAAATTGTGTATTTTGCCTAAAAAGGGTGTTTGTTAAAACACAGAAAATTATAGCTGTATTTATAGCTTAAATTGCACACTGAATAATGCGGCAGAGGCCCAAGATGAATGTTATTGCCAAAAATTGGTGTTTTTTCAAAGCCAGCAAATTATTGAAGTATTTCAAGTTTGTTTTTAACAATCACAGATGCAGCAAAGGCTGCAATATTAAGTATTTTGCCCAAAAAGGATGTTTTTTTTACTGACAGAATATGACTGCTGTATATAACGCTTGAATTTCACACGTGCAGATGTAGCAAGGGCTGTAAAATTGTGTATTTTGCCCAAAAAGGGTGTTTTTTAAAACCCAGAAAATTATAGCTGTATTCCTAACTTAAATTGAACACTGACTAATGCTGCAGAGGCCCAAGATGAAGGTTATTGCCAAACATGGGTGTTTTTTCAAAGCCAGCAAATTATTGAAGTATTTCAAGCTTGTTTTTAACAATCACAGATGCAGCAAGGGCTGCAATATGAAGTATTTTGCCCAAAAAGGGTGTTTTTTTTACTAACAGAATATGACAGCTGTATATAACGCTTGAATTTCACACGTATATATACAGCAAGGGCTGTAAAATTGTGCATTTTGCCCCAAAAGGGTGTTTTTTAAAACCCAGAAAATTATAGCTGTATTTATAGCTTAAAATGCACACTAACTAAAGCAGCAGAGGCCCCAGATGGAGGGTATTTCCAAAAATAGCAGTTTTTTCAAAGCCAGCAAATTATTGAAGTATTTCAAGCTTGTTTTTGACAATGACAGATGCAGCAAAGGCTGCAATAGGAAGTATTTTGCCCAAAAAGTTTTTTTTTTTTTACTAACAGAATATGACAGCTGTATATAACGCTTTAATTTCACACATGCAGATGCAGCAAGGGCTGTAAAATTGTGTAAAAAAAGATGCCTAAAAAAGATGTTTGTTAAAACATAGAAAATTATAGATGTATTTATAGCTTAAATTGCACACTGACTAATGCGGCAGAGGCCCAAGATGAAGGTTATTGCCAAAAATTGGTGTTTTTTCAAAGCCAGAAAATGATAGCTGTATTTCTAACTTAAATTGCACAATGACTAATGCGGCAGAGGCCCAAGATGAAAGTTATTGCCAAAAATGTGGGTTTTTTTTTAAAGCCAGAAAACTATTGAAGTATTTCAAGCTTGATTTTATCAATCAGAGATGCAGCAAAGGTTGCAATATTTAGTATTTTGCCCAAAAAGGGTGTTTTTTTTTACTAACAGAATATGACAGCTGTATATAATGCTTGAATTTCACACGTGCAGATGCAGGAAGGGCTGTAAAATTATATATTTTGCCCAAAAAGGGTGTATTTTAAAGCCCAGAAAATATAGCTGTATTTCTAGCTTAAATTGCACACTGACTAATGCTGCAAAGGTACCAGATGTAGGATATTGCCCAAAAAGTTTTTTTTTTTTTTAAACCAGATTATTATTGCAGTATTTCAAGTTTGGATTTGAATTTCACAAAAGTACATATGCAGTGCTGGTGCACTGAGCTTGCATAAAATGTCCGCTGCCGCCCACCTAACTAACAGACGGATAACATTTCTTTTTCTCTGTCACTGGGCTCAGGGCAGGGTAAAAAGATTGTGCACTGCATCCACACAACAAAATCTATGTAGATCGCTGAGTTCAATTGGAGTTCTGATTAAAGATTCTCTCCTATTCTCTCGCTCACAGCAGAAACATCCTATCCCTACATTAAGCACAGCAGAGTGACGTGCAGCACTACGTGACTCCAGCTTATATAGAGGCAGAGTTACATGCTGCACTGGTCAATCACAGCCATGCCCTTAGTAGGCATGGCTGTGATGGCTTTTAAGGGCACACAGTTAAACACTTGTTGATTGGCTGCTCTGCAACAAATAGCTGAACACAAAGGCTGCAATATTAAGTTTTTTGCCCCAAAAGGGTGTTTTTTTTACTAACAGAATATGACAGCTGTATATAACGCTTGAATTTCACACATGCAGATGCAGCAAGGGCTGTAAAATTGTGTATTTTGCCTAAAAAAGATGTTTGTTAAAACATAGAAAATTATAGCTATATTTAAAGCTTAGATTGCACACTAACTAATGCTGCAGAGGCCCAAGATGAAGGTTATTGCCAAAAATGTGTGTTTTTTCAAAGCCAGCAAATTATTAAAGTAGTTTAAGTTTGTTTTTAACAATCACAGATGCAGCAAAGGCTGCAATATTAAGTATTTTGCCCAAAAAGGGTGTTTTTTCTGTTAACAGAATATGACATCTGTATATAATGCTTGAATTTCACATGTGCAGATGCAGCCAGGGCTGTAAAATTGTGTATTTTGCCTAAAAAGGGTGTTTGTTAAAACCCAGAAAATTATAGCTGTATTTATAGCTTAAATTGCACACTGAATAATGCAGCAGAGGCCCAAGATGAATGTTATTGCCAAAAATTGGTGTTTTTTCAAAGCCAGCAAATTATTGAAGTAGTTCAAGTTTGTTTTTAACAATCACAGATGCAGCAAAGGCTGCAATATTAAGTATTTTGCCCAAAAGGGTGTTTTTTCTGTTAACAGAATATGACAGCTGTATATAACGCTTGAATTTCACATGTGCAGATGCAGCAAGGGCTGTAAAATTGTGTATTTTGCCTAAAAAGGGTGTTTGTTAAAACCCAGAAAATTATAGCTGTATTTATAGCTTAAATTGCACACTGAATAATGCGGCAGAGGCCCAAGATGAATGTTATTGCCAAAAATTGGTGTTTTTTCAAAGCCAGCAAATTATTGAAGTATTTCAAGTTTGTTTTTAAAAATCACAGATGCAGCAAAGGCTGCAATATTAAGTAATTTGCCCAAAAAGGATGTTTTTTTTTACTGACAGAATATGACAGTTGTATATAACGCTTGAATTTCACACGTGCAGATGTAGCAAGGGCTGTAAAATGGTGTATTTTGCTCAAAAAGGGTGTTTTTTAAAACCCAGAAAATTATAGCTGTATTTCTAACTTAAATTGAACACTGACTAATGCTGCAGAGGCCCAAGATGAAGGTTATTGCCAAACATGGGTGTTTTTTCAAAGCCAGCAAATTATTGAAGTATTTCAAGCTTGTTTTTGACAATGACAGATGCAGCAAAGGCTGCAATAGGAAGTATTTTGCCCAAAAAGGTTTTTTTTTTACTAACAGAATATGACAGCTGTATATAACGCTTGAATTTCACACGTATATATACAGCAAGGGCTGTAAAATTGTGCATTTTGCCCCAAAAGGGTGTTTTTTAAAACCCAGAAAATTATAGCTGTATTTATAGCTTAAAATGCACACTAACTAAAGCAGCAGAGGCCCCAGATGGAGGGTATTTCCAAAAATAGCAGTTTTTTCAAAGCCAGCAAATTATTGAAGTATTTCAAGCTTGTTTTTGACAATGACAGATGCAGCAAAGGCTGCAATAGGAAGTATTTTGCCCAAAAAGGTTTTTTTTTTACTAACAGAATATGACAGCTGTATATAACGCTTTAATTTCACACATGCAGATGCAGCAAGGGCTGTAAAATTGTGTAAAAAAAGATGCCTAAAAAAGATGTTTGTTAAAACATAGAAAATTATAGATGTATTTATAGCTTAAATTGCACACTGACTAATGCGGCAGAGGCCCAAGATGAAGGTTATTGCCAAAAATTGGTGTTTTTTTAAAGCCAGAAAATGATAGCTGTATTTCTAACTTAAATTGCACAATGACTAATGCGGCAGAGGCCCAAGATGAAAGTTATTGCCAAAAATGTGGGGTTTTTTTTAAAGCCAGAAAACTATTGAAGTATTTCAAGCTTGATTTTATCAATCAGAGATGCAGCAAAGGCTGCAATATTTAGTATTTTGCCCAAAAAGGGTGTTTTTTTTTACTAACAGAATATGACAGCTGTATATAATGCTTGAATTTCACACGTGCAGATGCAGGAAGGGCTGTAAAATTATATATTTTGCCCAAAAAGGGTGTATTTTAAAGCCCAGAAAATATAGCTGTATTTCTAGCTTAAATTGCACACTGACTAATGCTGCAAAGGTACCAGATGTAGGATATTGCCCAAAAAGTTTTTTTTTTTTTAAACCAGATTATTATTGCAGTATTTCAAGTTTGGATTTGAATTTCACAAAAGTACATATGCAGTGCTGGTTCACTGAGCTTGCATAAAATGTCCGCTGCCACCCACCTAACTAACAGACGGATAACATTTCTTTTTCTCTGTCACTGGGCTCAGGGCAGGGTAAAAAGATTGTGCACTGCATCCACACAACAAAATCTATGTAGATCGCTGAGTTCAATTGGAGTTCTGATTAAAGATTCTCTCCTATTCTCTCGCTCACAGCAGAAACATCCTATCCCTACATTAAGCACAGCAGAGTGACGTGCAGCACTACGTGACTCCAGCTTATATAGAGGCAGAGTTACATGCTGCACTGGTCAATCACAGCCATGCCCTTAGTAGGCATGGCTGTGATGGCTTTTAAGGGCACACAGTTAAACACTTGTTGATTGGCTGCTCTGCAACAAATAGCTGAACACAAAGGCTGCAATATTAAGTTTTTTGCCCCAAAAGGGTGTTTTTTTTACTAACAGAATATGACAGCTGTATATAACGCTTGAATTTCACACATGCAGATGCAGCAAGGGCTGTAAAATTGTGTATTTTGCCTAAAAAAGATGTTTGTTAAAACATAGAAAATTATAGCTATATTTATAGCTTAGATTGCACACTAACTAATGCTGCAGAGGCCCAAGATGAAGGTTATTGCCAAAAATGTGTGTTTTTTCAAAGCCAGCTAATTATTGAAGTAGTTCAAGTTTGTTTTTAACAATCACAGATGCAGCAAAGGCTGCAATATTAAGTATTTTGCCCAAAAAGGGTGTTTTTTCTGTTAACAGAATATGACATCTGTATATAATGCTTGAATTTCACATGTGCAGATGCAGCCAGGGCTGTAAAATTGTGTATTTTGCCTAAAAAGGGTGTTTGTTAAAACCCAGAAAATTATAGCTGTATTTATAGCTTATATTGCACACTGAATAATGCAGCAGAGGCCCAAGATGAATGTTATTGCCAAAAATTGGTGTTTTTTCAAAGCCAGCAAATTATTGAAGTAGTTCAAGTTTGTTTTTAACAATCACAGATGCAGCAAAGGCTGCAATATTAAGTATTTTGCCCAAAAAGGGTGTTTTTTCTGTTAACAGAATATGACAGCTGTATATAACGCTTGAATTTCACACGTGCAGATGTAGCAAGGGCTGTAAAATTGTGTATTTTGCCCAAAAAGGGTGTTTTTTAAAACCCAGAAAATTATAGCTGTATTTCTAACTTAAATTGAACACTGACTAATGCTGCAGAGGCCCAAGATGAAGGTTATTGCCAAAAATTGGTGTTTTTTCAAAGCCAGCAAATTATTGAAGTATTTCAAGCTTGTTTTTAACAATCACAGATGCAGCAAAGGCTGCAATATTAAGTATTTTGCCCAAAAAGGGTGTTTTTTTTACTAACAGAATATGACAGCTGTATATAACGCTTGAATTTCACACGTATATATGCAGCAAGGGCTGTAAAATTGTGCATTTTGCCGCAAAAGGGTGTTTTTTAAAACCCAGAAAATTATAGCTGTATTTATAGCTTAAAATGCACACTAACTAAAGCAGCAGAGGCCCCAGATGAAGTTTATTGCCAAAAATGGGTGTTTTTTCAAAGCCAGCAAATTATTGAAGTATTTCAAGCTTGTTTTTGACAATGACAGATGCAGCAAAGGCTGCAATAGGAAGTATTTTGCCCAAAAAGGGTGTTTTTTTTACTAACAGAATATGACAGCTGTATATAACGCTTGAATTTCACACGTGCAGATGTAGCAAGGGCTGTAAAATTGTGTATTTTGCCCAAAAAGGGTGTATTTTAAAACCCAGAAAATATAGCTGTATTTCTAGCTTAAATTAAACACTGACTAATGCTGCAGAGTTACCAGATGTAGGATATTGCCAAAAAAGGGTGGTTTTAAAAAAAAACTGATTTCTATTGCAGTATTTTAAGTTTGGATTTGAATGTCACAAAAGCACATATGCAGTGCTGGTGCACTGAGCTTGCATAAAATGTCCGCTGCTGCCCACCTAACTAACAGACGGATAAAATTTCTTTTTCTCTGTCACTGGGCTCAGGGCAGGGTAAAAAGATTGTGCACTGCATCCACACAACAAAATCTATGTAGATCGCTGAGTTCAATTGGAGTTCTGATTAAAGATTCTCTCCTATTCTCTCCCTCACAGCAGAAACATCCTATCCCTACATTAAGCACAGCAGAGTGACGTGCAGCGCTACGTGACTCCTGCTTATATAGAGGCAGAGTCACATGCTGCACTGGTCAATCACAGTCATGCCCTTAGTAGGCATGGCTGTGATGGCTTTTAAGGGCAAACAGTTAAACACTTGTTGATTGGCTGCTCTGCAGCAAGTAGCTGAACACCGAACCCGAACCCAAACTTTTACAGAAATATTCGGGTCCAGGGTCCAAAAATCCTAAAGTTCGGTACGAACTTTACAGTTCGGGATCGCTCAACCCTATTCCCAAACCATTTTGGTGATGTTTCCATCAATTTCTGACCTTTTCCTATGAACCAGGTTCTTCCATTGACTTCCATTATACTCTATTGAGCACCCGAGCATCCCGATGTGTTCGGCCAAAGCACCCAAGCACTTTGGTCCTCGATCATCACTAATATTAACTAATATAAGAAATCAAAAACAGAAAAAAAATACTTGTCCAAAGATAATCAATAGTGATGAACGAAGTACAGTAAAAATCCAATTCGGCTGCCTTGCCGAATTTTGCAAAAACATTCTCTTTGTGGTGAACAACTTCATAACGAAGTGCATTTCTTTGTAAGAAATGCTACTTTTATAGCTGATCATGGCATCTGACAGTAATATACAGTGTAAAATTGAAAAAAAATCGGAAGGAATCGGTCGCCACCATCTTGCTTTAAGATCTAGCACGAAATATCGCACAACCCTTAATGACTTCTTCCTGTTGGCCAGTGTGGTGATGTCATATGTCACTGTGCACAGGATTTTGTGCGAGATGTTCAGTCAAGATGGTGGTGGCCAGCTCTTCGCGCTCAAACTGATGAGGTAAGTATGATTTTTTTTTATTTTTTACAGCCATTCAGGGAAAATCAATTAACTACCACAAAGCACGTGGAAATTTGGCTTTGCGAAGAATCAAAATTTCCCTGAAATTCTGATCGAATTCCACATTGTGGAATTCAATTTGCCAAACCCTAATAATAAACACTAGATGAGCAAATTTCCAGAAACACTTGTTTTTATACAAATTGGTCAGAATATTCAATTTAGGTACTAATAAATTTGACCCAAACTGAATCTGAAGTACTCAGATTGCCCTGAAAAATAATGTATCTTCTCTGAGGTCTCCTAAGACTGTATCCAATCCCTTTCAAGCACTTTAACACCAAGACAGCATTAGTAATGTCAAAGTGACATATATGGTTATGGGTACAAATTATCCCTTTTTGGTGGAAGATGACTTCTTCTCAGTCTTCTGACCCAACCTGAGAGATTCATTCCAATCGAATAGCAAAAATTAGGAATTTATTGAAAGTTTTTCATTTATAGTATTAATTTCAAAATTCACATACTGTACATGTGAAAAGATTAAAAAGAAACATTGAACTAAAATAATAAATGGCCTTTATAATTGCTACTGTACAAGAAGCAAAACCTGACTATGCTTGTTCATAGTATAATAATTTAGCCATTTACCTCTATAAAAATATTATAGATGGTGGTCCATGAAAAAGTAGCCTCCAATATCTCCAAATAAAATTGCCTAATAGTAAATCTGTCTTAGCAACTAATCAGAGCTCAGCTTTTAGTTCCTATAGGTTTCTGATTGGTTGCTATGGACAACTAAGACTATTAGGAAGTAAAATTTGGAGGTATTGGAGGCAGGCTGCTTTTTTGTGTGCCACTCTGTATATTTATTAGGTTGTGAACGGGTGTATGCAGGTTTTGCTTTTTGTGCTTTGGCATCTTGGTCCTCCACTTTTCTCTAGTCCTTTAATAGTGTGAATTTTGTAATTGTTTATTGCTGTAATCAGTTAAATTATTGTCATGCTTGTTATCTTTGGGCCTGGACTTGTTTTTTCTCTTTTGGGGTTTTGATTGAATATTTTTTTTCATTCATTATATAGTTGTATACTATTAATATAGTCTTACCAAAGATAAGTGCACTACTATGGCACCGCAGTGTAATATGGGCCATAGTCCAATGCACAGAGAACATCTGCTGGGGAATACGATGCACACTAAGGAAAAATGTCAGATTGCCACTTTAATTTATCCATCACACATGGAGTTGGTAGCATGGTGTTAATAAATGTTCCCTATGCTATCTTTATAAGGAGGAAAAAATATACGCATTATATCGACACAACAGTCCATCCCGATGAGCTTGTGTTTTACATTAAAGGGGTTGTGCTGGGGTTTTCTATTGAAGACATACTTAGGATAGGTCAATATCTAATCTGCAGGGGTCGGAAACCCAGAACCCCCACGATCAACTGTTTGAAGATAAGGCGGCACTCCATGCGAGCTCTGCTTCCTATTCATTACACTATGGTTTGTCTTGGAAGCGAGCGCAATTACAAGTACTCACTCCATTCCCTTGAATGGAGCAAGTATTTGTATTTACACTGCACCACCGCTGCAAGTGAGATGATGCATAGTGTAATGAAGAGGAAGCAGCTCTCACATGGAGCGCCACCTCCTCTTCAAAAAGCTACTCAGCGGAGTCCCAGGTATCAGACCCCAACTGATCTGATATTGATGACCTATCCTGAGGATAAGTCATCAATATAAAACCCCTGCACAACCAAAACTCATTATTATCTATTTGTATTTTCTTTTTAAGATACATTGTCTTTAAGATGTAAGCAGTAGTTGCTTGAAAGCTGCAGAACATCAAATAAATATTATTAAACAGCTGATGCTCTTTTTTTTTTACACTGCATAAATAACGCCTCATGGGAATTTGCCAGATTTTGAAAGCAAAGGCAAGAAGAGATCAAAACAAGACCATGTTGTCTATGTGTCTTTCTGTCAGTCGTTGACACTGTAATTAACTATATGCTTGCTATATGTCTATGATCCAACTGAACTCAAATGTGTCCAGTGCCTAAACTACACAAAGTGGTGAAGGTCGGTCTTTGTCCAAGTTATAAAATTCAGCGACATATTCATAAACCATTTTTCTATTGTCTAGACATTGAAATTGTATCTAAGTGCATTGACTATACTAAAAGTGTACAAAAGAAAATGTTCCCACTGTTCTGTTACCTTATCCAATGTCCTATAAGCATATATAGAGATGAGCAAATTTTTCGCCAAATTTTTTTGGTAAATTGTTTCGATCTGAATTTATTTGCGGCAAATTATGTTAAAAAAACGGCTATTTCCTGGCTGCAGAGATCCTTTATAGTGGCGTAGAACACTGTGCCTTGCAGTAACACGCATAGGGAGTCTGCTTTGGTAGTGAAATAATACTGCTAGTCCGCATGACATTCAGATGACAGGCATCGCTCTTAGAATCACTGCACACTTTGCTTATAAGGGCAGTCACGGAGCCAAAACTGACCAAATAACTCAAGTATGAACTTAGCCTTACAGGTTGATGTTAGCGCCAAGAAGAAGCGCACTCCTTTTACACGTCGTCAGCTGTTTCCACATAGATGTCTACAGTACCTGTTCTATTTAATTATTATACAAGAAGAGCCCCCCGGACAGAGTGGAGAGGGTGTCAGCAGTAAGTTTGTGTTGATGTCACTGATTAATTTGCCCTTCCTCTGATCTGTCAGAACAATAACCCACAAAAAAACAGATCCTGTCTGTGGAGCATACGCCTTCACTCGGTCAGCATTTGTTCAATAATTCATCAGTATTGCTAATACCCCCCAAAAAAGAGGACTAGATCTAAAACAGAGATGACACGTGAATGGAATATTTGCATGTCTTCTGAGTTTTGTACCCACTTCTGCTTTTGGCTACCAAATCATAAGCCAATTCTGATGGGACCATACAGGTCTTAGAGCTGCTACACAGGCAGAATCCATTGTGTGTTTTATTTTTCCTTCCTTCTGACAGATCAAAAGAAAGGTCAAATACAGTAAATGATTATATCAGCCAGGCCGAAAGCCAAAATAGTGGACCAGTCATGAAGTGGGGAGGATGGGAACAGTTTGAGAAGTCCACAGAGTGGACCTATGACATAGTGGTGAGGTGGCAACGGATATCAATACCAGTAATTTAATATGTGTGTCACTAAACAGTTCACCAAAAATGATCCACACATATAAGTTCAATCTTTATTGTTTAAAAAGAAAGATTCTATACATATTAAAGCAAAAGTACATATTGTCGAAGCTGTGCAGGACAGTACTGCAACACGTATAAGTCCACCATCCCCCCAACAATAGCTCCTATGATTATTTTTGCACAGTCAGATAGAAGATTATAAGCTGCAATCTTAATACAGATATTGTGCAAAAACACATATAAAAATATATAAATAGCTCGTATATCTCATATCCTGACCTCATGCCACATCATATTGCCATACCCATTTAGTACCATTGAATATTAGCTAATCATGGAGTCTCCAAGAGGCATACTCCAAATACATACAAAAACACAAAGTTTTAACATTGTGTGCAAAATCCTAAGTGGAAAAATAGCCAATGGTGAATGATAGGCATGAGAAAAGTAGATACTGACCTGGAGTGGAGGGAGAATGATGGAACCAACCTAACGTGCGTTTTGCCTCGCTTCTTCAGGGGGCATGTCCCTCAGCTACAGCAAGTAGCCATATATATACCCCCCAGATTCTACAATCAAAGTAAGCTAATAGGGCTCTCAATGTCTTTCACCTGTATTGGTTTAATATTCTCTCCTGTTTGCTTGCAGACAAACACCAAAGATGGCCGTCAAAGTCTTGCAAGATTCTATATGCAACGCAACATTGTCACATTGCAGCACACTCTCCTGAATCCACCAATGAAAACAGTGACACGCCCCTGATCCCGCGAGATCCCGTGAGGTCACGTGAACAAAGTCACGTGACCTCTTTACACTCCGTCGTAGTTGGCGGCGCATGCCCAAACAGGTACTTGATGGAAATTTCCTCCTCATGCTGACACTCAGCGGGGGGAGGGGAAAGAAGGGCGCATCATCTCAGGAGACCTACAGAGCACCTTCCCCCCAGTTGGAATTATCGTATGGACGGCCAGGAGATACCAGCCGCACCATCTTGGTTAAGGGCAAACTTGTCCTCTGCACGAACATCTACATATAGGAGGATATCGATATGTGGTAAAACTCCATTAGTTTCCTCTAATATACATCTATACCAGACATGTAACATAATAGACTCATACTCAAAGAGGGGCATATTTGTTGCATCTAAAAACAGTTCCAATTCATTACCATAATAAAGTGCATATATAAAATTATTATTAATTATTGCATCTAAAACAGTTCCAATACAATACCATTATAGAGTGCATATAAAAAAGATTATTAAAAATTCATAATTTAAACAGTTAATAATAATAAGTTATACAAAGTACAATGTTGAAAACCACTACGTGTAATATCATAATAGCTAATTCATGATTGCAAAACAATAAAGCAGAAGAGTGGAGCCAAATACCACCACATACATAAATATTAAACAATGTTAACAGTGAAGTGGAAAGTGCTGGTGCAAAACAGTGACGTGCAGTGCAAGTGAGACAGTGAAACATAGAATATATATATAAATCAAAGTGCCAACAACCCTATGAGCAACATTCAAGGCCCCATTGGGTCTACAATGTGGCCTATATCTGTTTAAAACCCCTAGCCCTATATTGCTACGCCCCCCCAAAGACAGAAAAAATCAAGGTTTTTTTTTTCTTCTTATGGGCTGGCTGATCATAACTAAATATACATTAGTCCCTTCCAGAAATTTATTTTCGTGATATTCCAGGGACCCAAAACATAACCGCACCGGAACATCCTTGAGAGTAGAAGGTCCAATTTTCTGATATACAATGGCATAACACATGGCTGTTAGTAAGAAGGGAACATGCAAAAATAAGACAACAGTTAAAATAACATATTATTGCTCCATATAAACATGAAAAAACAGTTAAAAAATATATACATATGCCGCCTCTGAAGACAACAGGCCGGAGGGACACCACGCAACACAGGGCAAACATGTATAAACAAAAGGAGAATGGTTAACATAGTGGTGAGGTGAAAGCAGCAATCAGGAGACTACAGATTGGCCCAATAACAGGGTCTGGAGGTTGAAGCAGTATGAGGAGGCCACCGAGTGACACAATGACAGAGTTTGGAGGTGGCGACAGCAGCAGCATCAGGAGGATACTACATAGTGGCAAGGTGACATTGTGTGGAGATGGCAGCATCAGCAGCATCAGGATACCACAGAGTGGCATGGTGAGATAGTGTGAAGATGGCAGTAGCAGCAGCTTCAGGATGCCACAGAGTGGCCAGGTGACATAGTGTGGAGATGGCCACAGCAGCATCAGGATACCACAGAGTGGCAAGGAGACATAGTGTGGATATTGCAGCAGCATCAGGAGACCACAGAGTGACAAGGTGACATAGCGTGGAGATGGCAGCAGCAGCAGCTTCAGCATCAGGTTCTACAGAGTGGCAAGGTGACATAGTGTGGATATGGCAGCAGCAGCAGCATCAGGATACCACAAAGTGTCAAGGTGACATATTGTGGATATGGCAGCAGCAGCATCAGGATATCACAGAGCGGCAAGGTGACATAGTGTGGAGATGATGGCAGCAGCAGCAGGATACCACAGAGTGGCAAAGTGACAGTGTGGAGATGGCAGTTGCAGCAGCATCAGGATACTACAGAGTGGCAAGGTGACATAGTGCGGAGATGGCTGTGAGCAGCATGAGGAGACCACAAAGTGAACCGGTGACAGAGTGGGGTAGTGGGTGGCAATACTTGGCATCAGATGTGTGGCATCAGGTGGGAAGAAGCATCAGAGTAGTAGCTGAGGCAGGTAGCCAGAAGAAACCAGTCTCTTTTTTCAAGGTTTGGGTGAGGCGGCATCAGGCATTAGTGGGTGGAAATAACTGCAACAGTGAACTGAGAATATATTTATATTTTTGTACTGAAATAGGCCAGTAAACGCTTTCGCCTCAAATAACTGCCACAGTGAAATGCATATATATTCTTCATTTTGTACTGAAATAGGCCACTAAACGCTTTCACCACAAATAAATGCAACAGTGAAGTGCGCATGTATTTTTCTTTCTGTACTGAAATAGGCCACTTATCGCTTTCAAACAGTGAAATGCGTAAATATATAATTTTTTGTTCTGAGATAGTCCACTAAACTCTTTCACCACAAATAACTGCAACATGAAATGAGTATATATTTTTCTTTTTGTACTGAAATAGGCTACTAAACGCTTTCACCACAAATAACTGCAACAGTGAAGTGCATATATATTTCTCTTTCTGTACTGAAATAGGCCATTAAATGCTTTTGCCACAAATAACTGCAACAGTGAAATGCGTATATATTTTTCTTTTTGTTCTGAAATAGGCATTTAAACGCTTTCTAACAAGAATAGTGTGGTGTTAAACTGGAAGGAAGTGCTCAAACTATATGCAGTTGTGCATATATATATATATATATATATATGGGATCAAATCCTGTATTGTGGCCCATTGCTAATGGCATTCCCCAGCAAAAATGCATACAGTGGAGGATGCCCGCAGCGGACCCATACGGCTCAGGTAGGTGAGTGTTAGGACCCGAGCTACTTGAGAAACCTTGGCGCGGTGCTTGGGCTCAGACATGTCCTCCCGGTAGGACATTTTAACATCAGTTAAAGGGCTTAGGAAGATCGCAGAGTGCACCTGTCCTTGTTGTTATTAGATTGTTATATTGGTTATAACATCCACATAATTGCTATCTTGTGTAGGATGTATTTTGTGGTACTTGTGGTCCGCTGCGGGCATCCTCCACTGTATGCATTTTTGCTGGGGATTGCCATTAGCAACGGGCCACAAGTGCAGGATTTGCTCCCCTGTATATATATATATGCACAACTGCATATGGGTTTGAGCACTTACTGCCTGTTTAACATCATGCTATTCTTGTTAGTTTGCTTGTATATGGAGGTGTATAAACTCCAATTTAAATGTGCCTGTTTTCCATCCACAGGCTACATTTAGGTGCACATGTGAAGCCTTGGCCATACCAGCCAGTCTTGAGTGGGACTCGCAGACTCCTCCCGCCTCCCATTGCTAGCATGGTAGATGCTGGAGTTAACTTTTGAGTTGTCTGTGAGTCGGTCATCACACTCCTATAATTCGCCCACTGGCCCCTGGTATTGCCCATACGGCTCAGGTAGGTGAGTGTTAGGACCCGAGCTACTTGAGAAACCTTGGCACGGTGCTCGGGCTCAGACATGTCCTCCTGGTAGAACATGTTTGCTAATCTCTCAATTTTAACATCATTAAATGCTTTCACCACAAATATCTGCAACAGAAAAATGCATATATATTTTTCTTTTTGTGCTGAAATAGGCCACTAAACACTTTCACCACAAATAACTGTGAAAGTTTCTTATTTTCCTCCTCAAAAACCTAGGTGCGTCTTATGGGCCGGTGCATCTTATAGGGTGAAAAATACGGTAACTGCAGAATTGAACTGAGACTAGATATATTTTTTTGTACTGAAGTAGGCCATTAGACGATTTCACCACAAATAACTGCAACAGTAAAATGCGTATAATTTTTTCTTTTTGTACTGAAATAAGCTACTAAATGCTTTTACCTCAAATAACTGCAACAGTGAACTGTGTACATATTTTTCTTTTAGTACTGAAATATGTCACTAAACGCTTTTACCACAAATAACTGCAACAGTGAACTGCGTATATATTTTTCTTTTTGTACTGAAAAACGTCACTAAACGCTTTCACCACATATAACTGCAGAAGTGAACTGCGTATATATTTTTCTTTTTGTACTGAAATGCGCCATTAAAAGCTTTCACCACATATAGCTGCAGAAATGAACTGCATATATATTTTTCTTTGTGTACTGAAATACGTTACTAAACTAAACGCTTTCACCACATATAACTGCAGAAGTGAACTGCATATATATTTTTCTTTTTCCACAGACATAAGCCACTAAAGGCTTTTCAACATAGCACTTGCACCCTAAGAACAAATTGCTGGAATGACAGAGCTGTATAATGGCTATTTGGATCCCCAAATAATCTTTCCCTGCACTTGTAAATCGCTTTTCTAGGACTGTCCCTAGCACCTTCTGATGTCTCCCCCTGCACTAAGATGCTGTGAAATGATTCCTCCCTATCCTTTTACTGCCATTTTAAATAGTTTTTTCATTTTTTTTTTGTTGTAGTGAGGTTTTTCCTATTGCTGTCCCTAGCGCCTTCTCACATGTGTCCCCTGCACTCCGAACGCTGGAAAATGTCTGAATCCAAGATGGCTGCCGTATTTATAGGGCTGTGACATTACAGGGGTGGCTGGCTGCTAATTGGCTGCATGCATGGCATTATGGGTCATCCCGACTTCCCAGAGTTCCTTGCCCCTTGTCCTCACACATGTAGCCGCTATTTTAGCAACCATTTTAGGAAAAATTGCGATTCGTTACCACGAAGCGCGAGGAAATTCGCATTCGTTGCAAAGCAAATTTTTCCTGAAATTCGGATCGAATTCCACTTCCTCAGCTTCGATTCGCTTATCTCTAAGCATATATGTTTAAACATAGAAAGACTCGCTTCCAGTATAAAGCACAAGTGTTAAGTAAAACATAAAACAAAGTATAATGCTTAGAAATAATAACTATTTCCTATTGTACCATATGTGTTAAACATTGCAAAATGGTGGCCTTAAGCAATGAATTAAAACCTAGGTTTTAATTTGATTCAATTAAAGTTACAATTCAGGAAAATAAATGAAAACAGGGGCGTAACTATAGGGGAAGCAGGGGAAGCAGCTGCTTTGGGGCCCTGACCCAGAAGGGGCCCATCCAGGAGGAGGAGGACTAAAAGATTTTGTCAGGGCTCCCTCAACAGTATTACACAGTGAAATTATATACAGTGACAGTATAGACAGTGTAGATGGAACAGCTGCCGGGCCTGGTCTGAGAGAGCGATCTTTACTAGCCACAGGAATGGGGGCGGCATGAAAGGAAGGGGTCGCAAAAAAATTACTATATATATTATTGTTTAGTGATGGTTTTGTTCTGTAAAATGTCTGTACAATGTATATTTACATTTTTATTTCAGTTTAACTGTAGGGCGAGAAACCATTGGTTATATGCATGCTGGCAGAAGCACAGAATTAGAGTTCCTCTGTTCTATAAAGTGTGAATCAGTGACTCCTATTAAAATGGAAATATTCAAAGCAAGCAGGCGTCTGTAAATGTCTGTTCCAAGGACATGTTAATGCATTTGAGAGGATATTAAGGCTTAACACAGAAAAGAGGTCCTGGTGGCAAAATGTAAGGCTGCTTAACAGAATTACAGGCAGAACTGCTGCTCACATTACAGTTATACCTCCTAAGCAGAAAAGATTTAGGATGAAAATGGAACATGAGGACTGGCCAGACTCGCTTAGCAGTCTTTCAGTGGCAGAAGACTTTGTCCTTTTTATAGGAAAAAAGTTGATTATACCAGAGCTGTTGGCATGTTACACAGGGATATGTGGAATTGTATCACATATTCTTTGCGCAACCTTCTATCTTACAGTAAATGTGTCATAAATATGTGCTAATTTGATAAAATACATGATGCAGTTGTGATTACCCTGGTGCAAGATCCTGGCACATAAGGAATGAGTGAAGTATCATGTTCAATAAAAAAAAACTGGGATTTATCTGACTGGAAGCTGGGAGAGATTATAAAAAGGGCAAATAGAGCAATTGTCTTGAGGGCTTCTCACACTGCCCCAAATAGATACAAAGAAAAAAAATAACATTCAAACTGAACATTGTCAATAGTGTTAACCGAATCAAAGTTAACAAAGTGAAATCCTATCCGAATTTCAGGAAAAATTCAATTCGCCACAAATCTGAATTTCTTGGCGCTTTTTGTTAACAAATCAATTTCATTTTTCCTGAAATGGAGGTAAAAAAAACAAAAAAAAAACTTACCTCACCCATATGATAGTGTACAGGCTGTCGTGGCCATGTTGATTGAAGAAACTTTGTTCATCACTAATTGTCAGTTAAAACATGTTTATATAAAATGAAACATACAATATAGCATACGATATAAGTCCGTGCCCGTATTGCGGCCCGCACACAGCCATTCAACTGCAATCCAGAAGGTTCTATTTTTTGGCTGTGTGGATAATTTACGGACCCATTCAAGAAATTGTGGTCCCCAATGCATGGAACAGCCGAGCAACGGCCGTGTGCACGAGGCTTAATGCTGCTAAAAATATTATCAATTTGTGTGGTTCAAATTAGGCCTGCACTATGTAAATGTAGGAGGCATAAGAAATCAGTAAATCTATACCACCCTCATGATATCAACTAGTTACATAGGTTGAAGAAAACACATCCATGAAGTGCAATAAAGATTATATAGTCTCGACTTATCTTTCAAAAATAGGGTGATGCCCCCACCTAAATATTGAGAGTGGGCAGTTGGGGAGTAAAGGTAGTGGCATACATGAAATAACACCTGCCACAATTGTAGCAACCCTTTTAACTAGTCCCAAATCCACTGAAGGGACATGTCACCTCTTGCGCACTGTTGACTGGTGCGGGCATGGATCCATGAAACAATGGATACATCTGACACGGCACAATTTTTGCCATTTTATTTATAACACAGCATGCTCTAGACATGCTACATTTTCTGCCATTTTTCCGATAGTCTTCTGTATTGAAAAAAAACCTGAAAAAAACATGTTTAAAGTGTTACAATAAAAAAAATGGCACAGTTAAAACAACAAACAAGGCTAAAAATTATGTTTTTTTAAACTGCAAAAAAATGCAGGGGGATATCAACTAATATGAATAATGACAATCTGTACAGCACTGTGGAATATGTTGGCACTATACATAAATACATAATTTTGATGCAGAGTGTTTTAACTGAAAAGGTGTTACTATCTTGACATTTTCAGCAACAGTTGACAGGAAACAGCACATTATCACTTCTTTATAGTAATTGTTTATATGTAATGCCCCATTTTCCTGCCCTCCTTTGTTGTCAAATGAGCCGTGTTGGTTCCCTATCCCAATAACATCACATCTGAGGTGTGGCAAGGCTCTGTCCTATAGACACAACATCATCAGTGACCTCTCAGGGCTGTGGTCTGCTCATTCTCCTGGATCCTGCCCTGTAGATGTGATGTCAGAAATTCTGGTCTTAGGCCTCCTGCACATTACTGTATGGCTTTTTCAGTGTTTTGTGGTCCGTTTTTCACAGATCCATTTTTCCATTTTTTGTTTCCGTTCCGTTTTTCCGCATCGCATATACAGTATACAGTAATTACATTGAAAAAATTTGGCTGGGCATAAAATTTTTTAAAGATGGTTCTGCAAAAACAGAACGGATACGGAAGACATATGAAGTACATTCCGTATGTGTTCCGTTTTTTTTGCTGACCCATTGACTTTAATGTAGCCACGGAACATGATTTACGGGCAATAATAGGACATGTTCTATCTTTCAACGGAACAGAAAAATTGAAATATGGAAACAGAATGCATACAGAGTACATTAAAACGAATGGTTCCATATACGGAACGCAAAAAACAGCCCGTAATCTGAAAAGAAAAAGGTCATGTGCAGGAGGCCTTAGGGTGGGGTTTTTCCAGCAGGTCTTCAAACAGGCTTGGATC
Organism: Bufo gargarizans; assembly: GCF_014858855.1. Taxonomy (NCBI): domain Eukaryota; kingdom Metazoa; phylum Chordata; class Amphibia; order Anura; family Bufonidae; genus Bufo; species Bufo gargarizans. The sequence goes on from NC_058083.1 coordinate 252,497,680, forward strand.
TGGGACGTTTGAGCTGGGAGGAGAAGGAAAGACAGAGACCTGATGCTACAGACACTCCCTGTTAGGCTTGCACCGGGATGTAAACACAGGTTTTGGGTCACAGATCGCAATAATGCTGGAAGAGTCAAAAATGCATTTAGAACTTTATCATCTGACTTTGGTAATGCAGTAAGGCTGAATGTTGGTGGTGTTTATTTTTTCAGTGTAACCATAAAACTTCTTTTAGTCATTCCCATTTCTTCTCTAAGACATGCTCCCTTTCTCACTAAGCCAAGCCCACTTTACAAACAAGGTGCAAAAGGTGTCTAAAACTAAAGATCCACTGCATTATTGGTTGTCATTTTTCCATATCCTCCTGGCAACTAAAAGACAACTTTGTCAGTTTTTTGTCTTATCAACAAAAGGACAACTATGATGGTAGGTTAATTCAACAGTAACAATTTGGTGGAGAATTTCTATTGTCACTTACAAAAAATGATATATATATATATATATATATATATATATATATATATATACACAGTGGATATAAAAAGACTACACACCCCTGGTAAAATGTCAGGTTTCTGTGCTGTAAAAAAATGACCTATAATGTGACCTATAAACTGTACCACTCAATTGAAAAACAAAAAACACAAAAAAAATGTGGTTGCATAGGTGTGCTTACCCTCTTATAACTGGGGATGTAGCTGTGTTCACAATTAAGCAATCACATTCAAAATCATGTTAAATAGGAGTCAGCATACACCTGCCATCATTTAAAATGCCTCTGATTAACCTCAAATAAAGTTCAGCTGCTTTATTTGGTCTTCCCTGAAATTTTCTTAGTCGCACTCCACAGCAAAAGCCATGGTCCACAGAGAGCTTCCAAAGCATTAGAGGGATCTCATTGTTAAAAGGTATCAGTCAAGAGAAGGGTACAAAAGAATTTCCAAAGCATTAGATATACCATGTTACACAGTGAAGACAATCATCATCAAGTGGAGAAAATATGGCACAACAGTGACATTACCAAGAACTGGACGTCCCTCCAAAATTTATGAAAAGATGAGAAGAAAACTGGTCTGGGAGGCTTCTACTTCTTCTAGAGGCCTACAGCAACATTAAATGAGCTGCAGGAATCTGGCAAGTACTGGCTGTGTGGTACATGTGACAGCAATCTTCGTAATCAATCGTATTCTTCATATGTCTGGGCTATGGGTTAGAGTGGCAAGATGAAAGCCTTTTCTTACAAAGAAAAACATCCAAGCCGGGCTACATTTTGCAAAAACACATCTGAAGTCGCCCAAAAACATGTGGGAAAAGGTGTTATGGTCTGATAAAACCAAGGTTGAACTTTTTGGCCATAATTCCAAAAGATATGTTTGGCGCAAAAACAACACTGCACATCACCAAAAGAACACCATACCCACAGTGAAGCATGGTGGTGGCAGCATCATGCTTTGGGGCTGTTTTTCTTCAGCTGGAACTGGGGCCTTAGTTAAGCTAAAGGGAATTATGAACAGTTCCAAATACCAGTCAATATTGGCTCAAAACCTTCAGGCTACTGCTAGAAAGCTGAACATGAAGAGGAACTTCATCTTTCAACACAACAATGACCCAAAGCATACATCCAAATCAACAAAAGAATGGCTTCACCAGAAGAAGATTCAAGTTTTGGAATGGCCCATCCAGAGACCAGACCTGAATCCGATTGAAAATCTGTGGGGTGATCTGAAGAAGGCTGTGCACAGGAGATGCCCTCACAATCTGATTCGGAGTGTTTTTACAAAGAAGTCAAAATGTGCCATGCTGATAAACTCATACCCAAAAAGACTGAGTGCTGTAATAAAATCAAAAGGATGCAACCATATTATTTTATTTTTATATTTTTTCCTCCCACTACCTAAAAGATTTCCGTTTGTTTTTCAATTGAGTTGTACAGTTTATAGGTCACATTAAAGGGGTAAAAAGTTCTGAAATTATTTATCTTTGTCTATTTTTTAGAAACCTGACATTTTAACAGGGGTGTGTAGAATTTTTATATCCACTATATATATCTGCCAGGTAGAATTTCAGATGTCAATATGTGTCATTTCACATATAGCTTTTTTCAAGAAAAATGCTATGCTATATTTTTTCTGCTGTTTTTCTCCAAATAAATCTGTGGGTGTTTTTAGTAACTTTATTCCAAAAATCCAGTTTTTTGAGTCACTGCATTTACTTTTAGCAAAATGCAGCATGTTCTCTGTCCTTTTTTGAAAACACATGAAAAAAAAATGACAAAATGAAAAATATAAAAAATGAAAAAAGATCAAACTCCAACTTCCGAAACACTTTATTGCTTATTTATTAAGACCGGTGTTTTCCATGCAAATCTTAAGTCTCTTTGTACTGCTGGAGGAAGCACCAAAGTTATGTGGAGGCACAGTCCTCTACATAACTTTGCTTCTTCCTCTGGCAGGACATGCAAAAGACTTACATTTATACCAGATCCTTTGCTGGCGTAGATTTAAGCCATTTTCTATGCAAAAGCTAGCATAGAAAATGATGAATGAGATGTGCCTGCCTCCCCATCCATATCATGCCCCTTTTTTCAACCTGCCAGAAAAGAGGCATGAGCAGGAAAAAGATTTTGCCTCAAGATGGTGTGTGACAAAATCTGTGACTATACTAAAAAAGTGGAGTATATAAGTTCATAAATGAGCCCTTTTATGTTTTGGATGAAAATTCTCTTTAAGAAAAATAACGAACACATGAATTAGTTTGCCTTTGGGTAGTCCCCTTTCGCTGCGTGACCTTAAATATTTTGTCCTTTCATAGTCATTTGCCATGTTTAAATATTATAATACAAATGTAGTTCTGTAGAAGCTTATTGATTTGTAGAATCACTTGCCTTTTGTGCATTAGTTAATCAGTCTGCTGTTTTGAAATCTTTCCAGAAACCCACAGAGGAACCTTTAGTAATCCATCTGTTTGAGTCTCAAATGGTTTCACTGCTCCACTCACTTACCAGCTCTGTTGGAATGTTAGTGCTTTATGATTAAAGGATATCGTTGTTCTTTTCATCCATCATCTCTGGGTTCGCTATTAATAATCCAGTTTTTTTTTCCTTTCCAAGACATATCTTTAAAAAGCCATTTAGACATTCTGCTTGCTCTCACACTCTTGTTTTCCTTGTGAACATGGCTGAGTTCTGAGAAAATAAATTGGAAACGGCAAGCTTGAGGGAAACACACATACTTAATAAGATGTGTTATCTTATTGGAGTATTTTGAGAAATAATTGAAAATTAAAGCTGCGTAGAGGTCAGAAGATGTGTGAATGTTTAAAAAATCATCAGTATGAATTGACATATAATCACTGCATGTCTAAAATTGGGCAGATTTGGAAATTTATATTATAAATGTATATTTCGCAAAGCTCCTGAGTAGAGTTGAGCGAACACCTGGATGTTCGGGTTCGAGAAGTTCGGCCGAACATCCCGGAAATGTTCGGGTTCGGGATCCGAACCCGATCCGAACTTCGTCCCGAACCCGAACCCCATTGAAGTCAATGGGGACCCGAACTTTTCGGCACTAAAAAGGCTGTAAAACAGCCCAGGAAAGAGCTAGAGGGCTGCAAAAGGCAGCAACATGTAGGTAAATCCCCTGCAAACAAATGTGGATAGGGAAATGAATTAAAATAAAAATTAAATAAATAAAAATTAACCAAAATCAATTGGAGAGAGGTTCCATAGCAGAGAATCTGGCTTCCCGTCACCCACCACTGGAACAGTCCATTCTCAGATATTTAGGCCCCGGCACCCAGGCAGAGGAGAGAGGTCCCGTAACAGAGAATCTGTCTTCATGTCAGCAGAGAATTAGTCTGCATGTCATAGCAGAGAATGAGGCTTCACGTCAGCCACCACTGCAACAGTCCATTGGCATATATTTAGGCCCAGCACCCAGGCAGAGGAGGGAGGTCCCGTAACAGAGAATCTGTCTTCATGTCAGCAGAGAATTAGTCTGCATGTCATAGCAGAGAATGAGGCTTCACGTCAGCCACCACTGCAACAGTCCATTGGCATATATTTAGGCCCAGCACACACACAGGCAGAGGAGAGAGGTCCCGTAACAGAGAATCTGGCTTCATGTCAGCAGAGAATCAGTCTGCATGTCATAGCAGAGAATGAGGCTTCACGTCAGCCACCACTGCAACAGTCCATTGGCATATATTTAGGCCCAGCACACACACAGGCAGAGGAGAGAGGTCCCGTAACAGAGAATCTGGCTTCATGTCAGCAGAGAATCAGTCTGCATGTCATAGCAGAGAATGAGGCTTCACGTCAGCCACCACTGCAACAGTCCATTGGCATATATTTAGGCCCAGCACCCAGGCAGAGGAGGGAGGTCCCGTAACAGAGAATCTGTCTTCATGTCAGCAGAGAATTAGTCTGCATGTCATAGCAGAGAATGAGGCTTCACGTCAGCCACCACTGCAACAGTCCATTGGCATATATTTAGGCCCAGCACACACACAGGCAGAGGAGAGAGGTCCCGTAACAGAGAATCTGGCTTCATGTCAGCAGAGAATCAGTCTGCATGTCATAGCAGAGAATGAGGCTTCACGTCAGCCACCACTGCAACAGTCCATTGGCATATATTTAGGCCCAGCACACACACAGGCAGAGGAGAGAGGTCCCGTAACAGAGAATCTGGCTTCATGTCAGCAGAGAATCAGTCTGCATGTCATAGCAGAGAATGAGGCTTCACGTCAGCCACCACTGCAACAGTCCATTGGCATATATTTAGGCCCAGCACCCAGGCAGAGGAGGGAGGTCCCGTAACAGAGAATCTGTCTTCATGTCAGCAGAGAATTAGTCTGCATGTCATAGCAGAGAATGAGGCTTCACGTCAGCCACCACTGCAACAGTCCATTGGCATATATTTAGGCCCAGCACCCAGGCAGAGGAGGGAGGTCCCGTAACAGAGAATCTGTCTTCATGTCAGCAGAGAATTAGTCTGCATGTCATAGCAGAGAATGAGGCTTCACGTCAGCCACCACTGGAACAGTCCATTCTCAGATATTTAGGCCCCGGCACCCAGGCAGAGGAGAGAGGTCCCGTAACAGAGAATCTGTCTTCATGTCAGCAGAGAATTAGTCTGCATGTCATAGCAGAGAATGAGGCTTCACGTCAGCCACCACTGCAACAGTCCATTGGCATATATTTAGGCCCAGCACCCAGGCAGAGGAGAGAGGTCCCGTAACAGACAATCTGGCTTCATGTCAGCAGAGAATCAGTCTTCATATCATAGCAGAGAATCAGGCTTCACGTCACCCACCACTGTAAGAGTCAATTTTCATAAATTTAGGCCCAGAACCCAGGCAGAGGAGAAAGGTCCCGTAACAGACAATCTGGCTTCATGTCAGCAGAGAATCAGTCTTCATATCATAGCAGAGAATCAGGCTTCACGTCACCCACCACTGTAAGAGTCAATTTTCATAAATTTAGGCCCAGAACCCAGGCAGAGGAGAAAGGTCCCGTAACAGACAATCTGGCTTCATGTCAGCAGAGAATCAGTCTTCATATCATAGCAGAGAATCAGGCTTCACGTCACCCACCACTGTAAGAGTCAATTTTCATAAATTTAGGCCCAGAACCCAGGTAGAGGAGAAAGGTCCCGTAACAGACAATCTGGCTTCATGACAGCAGAGAATCAGTCTGCATGTCATAGCAGAGAATCAGGCTTCACGTCAGCCACCACTGCAACAGTCCATTGTCATAAATTTAGGCCCAGCACCCAGGCAGAGGAGATAGGTCCCGTAACAGACAATCTGGCTTCATGTCAGCAGAGAATTAGTCTGCATGTCATAGCAGAGAATCAGGCTTCATGTCAGCCACCACTGCAACAGTCCATTGGCATATATTTAGGCCTAGCACACAGGCAGAGGAGAGGTTCATTCAACTTTGGGTAGCATCGCAATATAATGGTAAAATGAAAATAAAAATAGGATTGAATGAGGAAGTGCCCTGGAGTCCAATAATATATGGTTATGGGGAGGTAGTTAATGTCTAATCTGGACAAGGGACGGACAGGTCCTGTGGGATCCATGCCTGGTTCATTTTTATGAACGTCAGCTTGTCCACATTGGCTGTAGACAGGCGGCTGCGTTTGTCTGTAATGACGCCCCCTGCCGTGCTGAATACACGTTCAGACAAAACGCTGGCTGCCGGGCAGGCCAGCACCTCCAAGGCATAAAAGGCTAGCTCTGGCCACGTGGACAATTTAGAGACCCAGAAGTTGAATGGGGCCGAACCATCAGTCAGTACGTGGAGGGGTGTGCACACGTACTGTTCCACCATGTTAGTAAAATGTTGCCTCCTGCTAACACGTTGCGTATCAGGTGGTGGTGCAGTTAGCTGTGGCGTGTTGACAAAAGTTTTCCACATCTCTGCCATGCTAACCCTGCCCTCAGAGGAGCTGGCCGTGACACAGCTGCCTTGGCGACCTCTTGCTCCTCCTCTGCCTTGGCCTTGGGCTTCCACTTGTTCCCCTGTGACATTTGGGAATGCTCTCAGTAGCGCGTCTACCAACGTGCGCTTGTACTCGCGCATCTTCCTATCACGCTCCAGTGCAGGAAGTAAGGTGGGCACATTGTCTTTGTAGCGTGGATCCAGCAGGGTGGCAACCCAGTAGTCCGCACAGGTTAAAATGTGGGCAACTCTGCTGTCGTTGCGCAGGCACTGCAGCATGTAGTCGCTCATGTGTGCCAGGCTGCCCAGGGGTAAGGACAAGCTGTCCTCTGTGGGAGGCGTATCGTCATCGTCCTGCCTTTCCCCCCAGCCACGCACCAGTGATGGACCCGAGCTGCGTTGGGTGCCACCCCGCTGTGACCATGCTTCATCCTCATCCTCCTCCACCTCCTCCTCATCCTCGTCCTCCTCGTCCTCCAGTAGTGGGCCCTGGCTGGCCACATTTGTACCTGGCCTCTGCTGTTGCAAAAAACCTCCCTCTGAGTCACTTCGAAGAGACTGGCCTGAAAGTGCTAAAAATGACCCCTCTTCCTCATCCTCCTCCTCCTCCTCCTGGGCCACCTCCTGTTCCATCATCGCCCTAAGTGTTTTCTCAAGGAGACATAGAAGTGGTATTGTAACGCTGATAACGGTGTCATCGCCACTGGCCATGTTGGTGGAGTACTCGAAACAGCGCAACAGGGCACACAGGTCTCGCATGGAGGCCCAGTCATTGGTGGTGAAGTGGTGCTGTTCTGTAGTGCGACTGACCCGTGCGTGCTGCAGCTGAAACTCCACTATGGCCTGCTGCTGCTCGCACAGTCTGTCCAGCATGTGCAAGGTGGAGTTCCACCTGGTGGGCACGTCGCATATGAGGCGGTGAGCGGGAAGGCCGAAGTTACGCTGTAGCGCAGACAGGCGAGCAGCAGCAGGATGTGAACGCCGGAAGCGCGAACAGACGGCCCGCACTTTATGCAGCAGCTCTGACATGTCGGGGTAGTTGTGAATGAACTTCTGCACCACCAAATTCAGCACATGCGCCAAGCAAGGGATGTGCGTCAAATTGGCTAGTCCCAGAGCTGCAACGAGATTTCGCCCATTATCACACACCACCAGGCCGGGCTTGAGGCTCACCGGCAGCAACCACTCGTCGGTCTGTTGTTCTATACCCCGCCACAACTCCTGTGCGGTGTGGGGCCTGTCCCCCAAACATATGAGTTTCAGAATGGCCTGCTGACGTTTACCCCGGGCTGTGCTGAAGTTGGTGGTGAAGGTGTGTGGCTGACTGGATGAGCAGGTGGAAGAAGAGGAGGAGGAAGCCGAGAAGGAGGAGGTGGCAACAGGAGGCAAAGAATGTTGCCCTGCGATCCTTGGCGGCGGAAGGACGTGCGCCAAACAGCTCTCCGCCTGGGGCCCAGCTGCCACTACATTTACCCAGTGTGCAGTTAGGGAGATATAGCGTCCCTGGCCGTGCTTACTGGTCCACGTATCTGTGGTTAGGTGGACCTTGCTACAGATGGCGTTGCGCAGTGCACACTTGATTTTATCGGATACTTGGTTGTGCAGGGAAGGCACGGCTCTCTTGGAGAAGTAGTGCCGGCTGGGAACAACATACTGTGGGACAGCAAGCGACATGAGCTGTTTGAAGCTGTCTGTGTCCACCAGCCTAAATGACAGCATTTCATAGGCCAGTAGTTTAGAAATGCTGGCATTCAGGGCCAGGGATCGAGGGTGGCTAGGTGGGAATTTACGCTTTCTATCAAATGTTTGTGAGATGGAGAGCTGAACGCTGGCGTGTGACATGGTTGAGACGCTTGGTGACGGAGGTGGTGGTGGTGGTGTTGGTGGTACATCCCCTGTTTGCTGGGCGGCAGGTGCCAACGTTCCTCCAGAGGCGGAGGAAGAGGCCGAGGCGGCAGCAGCAGAATAGGCCGAGGCGGCAGCAGCAGAAGAGGTAGCAGGGGGAGCCTGAGTGACTTCCTTGGTTTTAAGGTGTTTACTCCACTGCAGTTCATGCTTTGCATGCAGGTGCCTGGTCATGCAGGTTGTGCTCAGGTTCAGAACGTTAATGCCTCGCTTCAGGCTCTGATGGCACAGCGTGCAAACCACTCGGGTCTTGTCGTCAGCACATTGTTTGAAGAAGTGCCATGCCAGGGAACTCCTTGAAGCTGCCTTTGGGGTGCTCGGTCCCAGATGGCGGCGGTCAGTAGCAGGCGGAGTCTCTTGGCGGCGGGTGTTCTGCTTTTGCCCACTGCTCCCTCTTTTGCTACGCTGTTGGCTCGGTCTCACCACTGCCTCTTCCTCCGAACTGTGAAAGTCAGTGGCACGACCTTCATTCCATGTGGGGTCTAGGACCTCATCGTCCCCTGCATCGTCTTCCACCCAGTCTTGATCCCTGACCTCCTGTTCAGTCTGCACACTGCAGAAAGACGCAGCAGTTGGCACCTGTGTTTCGTCATCATCAGAGACATGCTGAGGTGGTATTCCCATGTCCTCATCATCAGGAAACATAAGTGGTTGTGCGTCAGTGCATTCTATGTCTTTCACCGCTGGGGAAGGGCTAGGTGGATGCCCTTGGGAAACCCTGCCAGCGGAGTCTTCAAACAGCATAAGAGACTGCTGCATAACTTGAGGCTGAGACAGTTTCCCTGGTATGCATGGGGGTGATGTGACAGACTGATGGGGTTGGTTTTCAGGCGCCATCTGTGCGCTTTCTGCAGAAGACTGGGTGGGAGATAATGTGAACGTGCTGGATCCACTGTCGGCCACCCAATTGACTAATGCCTGTACCTGCTCAGGCCTTACCATCCTTAGAACGGCATTGGGCCCCACCATATATCGCTGTAAATTCTGGCGGCTACTGGGACCTGAAGTAGTTGGTACACTAGGACGTGTGGATGTGGCAGAACGGCCACGTCCTCTCCCAGCACCAGAGGGTCCACTAACACCACCACGACCATGTCCACGTCCGCGTCCCTTACTAGATGTTTTTCTCATTGTTATGGTTCACCACAACAACAAATATATTATTTGGCCCAATGTATTGTATTCAAATTCAGCGGGATATAAATTTGAGGCCTAGTATTTAGGCGCTGGGTGACCGGTATGGATTTAGTGACAGAATTAGACTTGGAAATGCACAGAAGCGTGTGTGTGTGAAGTTATTCTGAATGACCCAATGTGCACCTTGAATATTATATACCCTTTTAGGGATAGATTTCAAATAGCTCTGATATAGCAGAAACCACTAAATTATGAAATTGCTAAATTGGGAATTGTACTTCAACCCAGAACAAAAAATGTGCTTTGACGGACACTAAATATCTTGCCCAGCAACAACAGTACAACGGTGGGTAACGAGAGATTTAGAGGGAATTAAATTTGAGGCCTAGTATTTAGGCGCTGGGTCACCGGTATGGATTTAGTGACAGAATTAGACTTGGAAATACACAGTAGCGGGTGTGTGTGAAGTTATTCTGAATGACCCTATGTGCACCTTCAATATTATATACCCTTTTAGGGATAGATTTCAAATAGCTCTGATATAGCAGAAACCACTAAATTATGAAATTGCTAAATTGGGAATTGTACTTCAACCCAGAACAAAAAATGTGCTTTGACGGACACTAAATATCTTGCCCAGCAACAACAGTACAGCGGTGGGTAACGAGAGATTTAGAGGGAATTAAATTTGAGGCCTAGTATTTAGGCGCTGGGTCACCGGTATGGATTTAGTGACAGAATTAGACTTGGAAATGCACAGAAGCGTGTGTGTGAAGTTATTCTGAATGACCCAATGTGCACCTTCAATATTATATACCCTTTTTGGGATAGATTTCAAATAGCTCTGATATAGCAGGAACCACTAAATTATGAAATTGCTAAATTGGGAATTGTACTTCAACCCAGAACAAAAAATGTGCTTTGACGGGCACTAAATAACTTTCCCAGCTACAACAGGACAACGGTAACGAGAGATTTAGAGGGATTTAAATTTGAGGCCTAGTATTTAGGCGCTGGGTGACAGGTATGGGTTTAGTGACAGAATTAGACTTGGAAATACACAGTAGCGGGTGTGTGTGAAGTTATTCTGAATGACCCTATGTGCACCTTCAATATTATATACCCTTTTAGGGATAGATTTCAAATAGCTCTGATATAGCAGAAACCACTAAATTATGAAATTGCTAAATTGGGAATTGTACTTCAACCCAGAACAAAAAATGTGCTTTGACGGACACTAAATATCTTGCCCAGCAACAACAGTACACCGGTGGGTAACGAGAGATTTAGAGGGAATTAAATTTGAGGCCTAGTATTTAGGCGCTGGGTCACCGGTATGGATTTAGTGACAGAATTAGACTTGGAAATACACAGTAGCGGGTGTGTGTGAAGTTATTCTGAATGACCCTATGTGCACCTTCAATATTATATACCCTTTTTGGGATAGATTTCAAATAGCTCTGATATAGCAGGAACCACTAAATTATGAAATTGCTAAATTGGGAATTGTACTTCAACCCAGAACAAAAAATGTGCTTTGACGGGCACTAAATAACTTTCCCAGCTACAACAGGACAACGGTAACGAGAGATTTAGAGGGATTTAAATTTGAGGCCTAGTATTTAGGCGCTGGGTGACAGGTATGGGTTTAGTGACAGAATTAGACTTGGAAATACACAGTAGCGGGTGTGTGTGAAGTTATTCTGAATGACCCTATGTGCACCTTCAATATTATATACCCTTTTTGGGATAGATTTCAAATAGCTCTGATATAGCAGAAACCACTAAATTATGAAATTGCTAAATTGGGAATTGTACTTCAACCCAGAACAAAAAATGTGCTTTGACGGACACTAAATATCTTGCCCAGCAACAACAGTACACCGGTGGGTAACGAGAGATTTAGAGGGAATTAAATTTGAGGCCTAGTATTTAGGCGCTGGGTCACCGGTATGGATTTAGTGACAGAATTAGACTTGGAAATACACAGTAGCGGGTGTGTGTGAAGTTATTCTGAATGACCCTATGTGCACCTTCAATATTATATACCCTTTTTGGGATAGATTTCAAATAGCTCTGATATAGCAGGAACCACTAAATTATGAAATTGCTAAATTGGGAATTGTATTTCAACCCAGAACAAGAAATGTGCTTGAACGGACACTAAATAACTCGCCCAGCTACAGCACTAGGGACAGATTTAGCTGGATATAAATTTGAGGCCTAGTATTTAGGCGCTGGGTGACAGGTATGGGTTTAGTGACAGAATTAGACTTGGAAATACACAGTAGCGGGTGTGTGTGAAGTTATTCTGAATGACCCTATGTGCACCTTCAATATTATATACCCTTTTAGGGATAGATTTCAAATAGCTCTGATATAGCAGAAACCACTAAATTATGAAATTGCTAAATTGGGAATTGTACTTCAACCCAGAACAAAAAATGTGCTTTGACGGACACTAAATATCTTGCCCAGCAACAACAGTACAGCGGTGGGTAACGAGAGATTTAGAGGGAATTAAATTTGAGGCCTAGTATTTAGGCGCTGGGTCACCGGTATGGATTTAGTGACAGAATTAGACTTGGAAATACACAGTAGCGGGTGTGTGTGAAGTTATTCTGAATGACCCTATGTGCACCTTCAATATTATATACCCTTTTTGGGATAGATTTCAAATAGCTCTGATATAGCAGGAACCACTAAATTATGAAATTGCTAAATTGGGAATTGTACTTCAACCCAGAACAAAAAATGTGCTTTGACAGGCACTAAATAACTTTCCCAGCTACAACAGGACAACGGTAACGAGAGATTTAGAGGGATTTAAATTTGAGGCCTAGTATTTAGGCGCTGGGTGACAGGTATGGGTTTAGTGACAGAATTAGACTTGGAAATACACAGTAGCGGGTGTGTGTGAAGTTATTCTGAATGACCCTATGTGCACCTTCAATATTATATACCCTTTTTGGGATAGATTTCAAATAGCTCTGATATAGCAGAAACCACTAAATTATGAAATTGCTAAATTGGGAATTGTACTTCAACCCAGAACAAAAAATGTGCTTTGACGGACACTAAATATCTTGCCCAGCAACAACAGTACACCGGTGGGTAACGAGAGATTTAGAGGGAATTAAATTTGAGGCCTAGTATTTAGGCGCTGGGTCACCGGTATGGATTTAGTGACAGAATTTGACTTGGAAATACACAGTAGCGGGTGTGTGTGAAGTTATTCTGAATGACCCTATGTGCACCTTCAATATTATATACCCTTTTTGGGATAGATTTCAAATAGCTCTGATATAGCAGGAACCACTAAATTATGAAATTGCTAAATTGGGAATTGTACTTCAACCCAGAACAAAAAATGTGCTTTGACGGGCACTAAATAACTTTCCCAGCTACAACAGGACAACGGTAACGAGAGATTTAGAGGGATTTAAATTTGAGGCCTAGTATTTAGGCGCTGGGTGACAGGTATGGGTTTAGTGACAGAATTAGACTTGGAAATACACAGTAGCGGGTGTGTGTGAAGTTATTCTGAATGACCCTATGTGCACCTTCAATATTATATACCCTTTTTGGGATAGATTTCAAATAGCTCTGATATAGCAGAAACCACTAAATTATGAAATTGCTAAATTGGGAATTGTACTTCAACCCAGAACAAAAAATGTGCTTTGACGGACACTAAATATCTTGCCCAGCAACAACAGTACAGCGGTGGGTAACGAGAGATTTAGAGGGAATTAAATTTGAGGCCTAGTATTTAGGCGCTGGGTCACCGGTATGGATTTAGTGACAGAATTAGACTTGGAAATACACAGTAGCGGGTGTGTGTGAAGTTACTCTGAATGACCCTATGTGCACCTTCAATATTATATACCCTTTTTGGGATAGATTTCAAAGAGCTCTGATATAGCAGGAACCACTAAATTATGAAATTGCTAAATTGGGAATTGTATTTCAACCCAGAACAAGAAATGTGCTTGAACGGACACTAAATAACTCGCCCAGCTACAGCACTAGGGACAGATTTAGCTGGATATAAATTTGAGGCCTAGTATTTAGGCGCTGGGTGACCGGTATGGATTTAGTGACAGAATTAGACTGGGATATGGCCAAAAAATGAACAGACTATTGCTGGTTAAATGCACTTGGTGTGACAGCTTCACCCTGATGTCGGCTTTAGCCAAAAAACAACCACACCATTGAGGGTTAAATGCACTTGGTGACAGGCGCAGCTTGCCCCTGATTTTGTATATGGCCAAAAAATGAACAGACTATTGCTGGTTAAATGCACTTGGTGTGACAGCTTCACCCTGATGTAGGCTTTAGCCAAAAAACAACCACACCATTGAGGGTTAAATGCACTTGGTGACAGGCGCAGCTTGCCCCTGATTTTGTATATGGCCAAAAAATGAACAGACTATTGCTGGTTAAATGCACTTGGTGTGACAGCTTCACCCTGATGTAGGCTTTAGCCAAAAAACAACCACACCATTGAGGGTTAAATGCACTTGGTGACAGGCGCAGCTTGCCCCTGATTTTGTATATGGCCAAAAAATGAACAGACTATTGCTGGTTAAATGCACTTGGTGTCACAGCTTCACCCTGATGTAGGCTTTAGCCAAAAAACAACCACACCATTGAGGGTTAAATGCACTTGGTCGCAGCTTGTGCTGGCGCACCACAAGACACAAAATGGCCGCCGATCACCCCAGAAAAATGAGACTGACAAACGGTCTGTGCAGCCTAAAAACAGTGAGCAATTGAGGATCAGCAGCTCAATGATCCACAGCTGCAGATCGATCAGTTAATCAAGTCCTTTGGAGGAGTTAATCTGCCTAATCTCGCCCTACTGTCGCAGCCGCAACCTCTCCCTACGCTAATCAGAGCAGAGTGACGGGCGGCGCTATGTGACTCCAGCTTAAATAGAGGCTGGGTCACATGGTGCTCTGGCCAATCACAGCCATGCCAATAGTAGGCATGGCTGTGATGGCCTCTTGGGGCAAGTAGTATGACGCTTGTTGATTGGCTGCTTTGCAGCCTTTCAAAAAGCGCCAAGAAAGCGTCACAAAAGCGCGAAGAAAGCGACGAACACCGAACCCGAACCCGGACTTTTACGAAAATGTCCGGGTTCGGGTCCGTGTCACGGACACCCCAAAATTCGGTACGAACCCGAACTATACAGTTCGAGTTCGCTCATCCCTACTCCTGAGAACAAATATATTTTAATCATGACCTAGTTTTCTAATAATTTAGCCTGAGGCTTAGCAGTACTACAATTTTTTTCTACACCAAGAAGACCTGGGAAAATATCTAGTAATAACACGAAATACTGAAGAAGAAAGTACTATGAATTGCTAATCTGTTTTTGTGGATACTAAATACCTAAATCTTCCTCTTCCATTTCTCTTGAAGTTGGTTATAGAACTAGTGTATAGAACTGGAAAGGGAGATCAGTAAATATAGTCATAGAGCATTAGACTGTAATGAGTCAAAGTGTTCTCGGAGATCTTGAAGCAGTGTGTTCTAAAGAGGTTCTTTGGGACTACTAAGTTGAGTTATTGCAGTGAACAACACTAAGCACTCATACTTTGAGATACAATTTTGTATCCAAAAGCAGCTTTACTGAAATGAAGTGATCAAATAAACAAAGTATGAATGCTGTTTCTAATTCATGTATGTGCTCCATGCAGATTCCAGAGGGCTTGTGGCAACATTCACCAATGCATTCAGTTTGGGGAGAAATTAAATTGTGTGATATCAGATATGATCAATTATTGTGATCACCACCTCATAACTCACATTTGTTGTATTGCGCACACACTGATGTGCAAATAAATGAAATACAGGGCCAGGGAAGATTACAGAATGTTGCCACTGCCTGGACCTAAAAGGAGACATCTCGGCAATGGGGTCACATATAAAAAAAAAAAAAAAAAGCTTTAAAAAAAATGCTAAATAGTAAACAATGTATTGATGGCCTTGTTGCGAGTGAGGTCTCTACTGACAGACACCCTTTAAAGAAACAGTTCAATGACAAATTTAGTTTCGATGTATGTGTCATTTAACTCTTTGTGGCTGCATCTTTTGTGCACAAAAGGGATATCTATAGTGTTGCACAAATTCCACTAGTGACATATAGTACCAACAATGTCTTGGTTCTGTACAATTGGGATTCATGAATACAGTTTATTTTCCTGCTTTGTCATAGCTCTTGGTACAATTAATGGTTGCAGATATATTATTTGTGTATTGTATATCAATATCAAATATTAGACAGTTAAAATTACATGCAGAAGAACCATAATATCCTACCTTCATCTGAGAAGTCAATCAATGACCAAGGATAAATTGTCCATACTAATAACTAGAGATGAGCAAATCAAAGTTGACGAAGTGGAATTCGATCCGAATTTCAGGAAAAATTCGATTTGCATTCAATCCGAATTTCCTCACGCTTCGTGGTAACGAATCAATTTTTTTCTTAAAATGGCTGCTGCACGTGTTAGGACATGGCGCTAAGAACTTTGGGAACGAGGGATCACCCACAATGCCATGCATGCAGCCAGTCATCAGGAAGCCCCTGTGATGTCACAGCCCTATAAATAGCATCAGCCATTTTGGATACTGCCATTTTACAGTGTGCTTAGTGCAGGGAGAGATGTTAGCAGGCGCTAGGGACAGTGCTAGGAAAGGCTTCATTGTGCTGAAAAAATGATTTACAAGTTCAGGGAAAGATTAGTCTAGGTGTAGGGAAAGTATAGAGAGGAATTATTCTGCTGCTTTTAGGTTTGCAATAGATGATGCCTCTGTAATTCCAGCAAACTGTTATTGTTATTGGGGTGCAAGTGCTGTGTGATACAGCCATTAACAGGGTATATTACTAGGAAATATTTGTATGTCTTATTATCCCTTGTGTGGTGCAGTTATATGTTCTAAAGCCTTTTTTGGGGTGTATTAGTGGAAAAAATGTATTATTTGCCGTATAGCAGTGTAGTTATATGTTCTGAAGCCTTTTTTGGGGTGTATTAGTGGGAAAAAGGCGTATTTGCCATTGTGTGGTGGAGTGACAAAATTACAGCCTTTTTGGGGGTGTATTAGTGGTAAAAAAAAGTCTTATTTGCTGTTCAGCTGTGCAGTTATAAAGCTTTTTTTTATGGTGTATTAGTGGAAAAAAGGGCTTATTTGCCATTGTGCAGCAAAATGACAAAATGACTGCCTTTTTTGGGGTGTATTAGTGAGAAAAAAAGTATAATTTGCTGTTCAGCAGTGTAGTTATATGTTCTGAAGCCTTTTTTGGGGTGCATTAGTGGGAAAAAAAGTATTATTTGCCGTTCATTGGTGCTGTTATATGCTCTAAAGCCTTTTTTAGGGTGTATTAATTTCCTTTTTATTTATTTATTTGATCTAACAGTATGACAGACAGAGAAGTGACAGGCCCTGAACAGGGGACAGGCAGAGGCCTAAATGTTTCTGGCACATGTTGCAGCAGAGTAAGGGGGCATGGCAGCAGAGGTCACTTCTAGAGGCCTAAGCATCCAGTGTCACCTAGCGGCCAAGTCTTGAACATCAACCCAGCAGTTCTTAAATGGTTGACTTGGTCATCCACTTCGTCCCAAGTGATATCAGACACCCCTAGCCAAGAGTCGATTAGTTCGTCAGACACAAGCCTTAATTGACATGACCCAGGAGGCCCTGTGCCCAGTAGTCCAGCGGATCTTCGTCAGCTAATTCCACATAGATGTCTACAGAACCTGTTCTATTAAACTCTTATACAAGTAGAGCCCCCCTGAAAGAGTGGAGAGGGTGTCAGCAGTAACTTTGTGTTGACGTCACTGATTATTTTGCCCTTCCTCTGATCCATCAGATCAGTAACCCCCAAAAAACGGATCCTGTCAGTTGAGTATCCGCCTTCACTCGGTCAAGTAGAGCCCCATCAGTGACGTCAACACAAACTTACTGCTGACACCCTCTCCACTCTTTCAGGGGGGCTCTACTTGTATAAGAGTTTAATAGAACAGGTTCTGTAGACATCTATGTGGAATTAGCTGACGAAGATCCGCTGGACTACTGGGCAGCCAAACTAGATTTGTGGCTGCAACTGGCTGAGTTTGCCCTGGAAAATCTGTCCTGTCCAGCCAGTAGTGGCGGGGGCCATAGTTACCCCAGTGAGAACTCACCTGTCCACCCAAAATATGAATCCGGCGTGGAATAGCAAGGATTTTCAAACACCAATGCCTGATGCATCAGACTAGATCAGCCATGGTGCCACACCAATACTTTGACAAAAGAGACTGGTTTCTTCTGGCTACCTGCTTCAGCTACCATTCTGATGCTGCCACCCGCCTACCAAACATCTAATGCCAAGTGCTCCTTCTTACACCCACCATAGTCAGTGGGTACTGTTATTGCCACCCACCTCCCCACTCTGTTACTGGGTCACTCTGTGGTCTCCTGATGCTGCTGCCACCTTACCACTCAGGTCTCCTCATGCTGCTGCTGCCACCTCCACAATCTGTCATTGTGCCACTCTGTGGCCTCCTAATACTGCTGCCAACTCACAACTCTGTCTCTCGGCCACTCTGTGGTCTACTCATTCTGCGGCTGCTACCTCCACACTCTGTCATTGTGCCACTCTGTGTCCTCCTCATGCTGCTGCTGTTGATGGCACCTCCACACTCTGTCATTGTGCCACTTTATGGCCTCCTCATGCTGTTGCTACCTCAACACTAGGTCACTGAGCCACTCTGTGGTCTCCTCATGCTGCTTCCACCTCAATACTATGTCACTGGGCCACGTTTTGGTCTCCTCATGCTCCTGCTACTTCAACACTATGTCACTTAGCCAGTCTGTGGTCTCCTTATGCTGCTTTCACCTCACCACTATGTCATAGGGCCACTCTGTAGGCTTCTCATGCTGTTACCACCTTTGCAACTTCATGACTGGACCACTATTATTTGACCCTTCTTCTGATCTGTCAGAAGGAAGAAAAAATGATACGCAAAATGGATCCTGTCTATGTAGCAGCTGTAAGGCCTGTATGGTCCCATCAGAATTGGTTTATGGTAGCCAAAAGCAGTAGTGGAAACAAAACACAAAAGAAGAAAATATTCCATTTATGTGTCATCTCTGTTTTGCATCCACTCCAGTTTTTTTTTTGCTTTTGCAATACTCATGGATTACTGACGAAATGCTGACCGAGTGAAGGCGGATGCTCAACTGACAGGATCCGTTTTTTGGGGGTTACTGATCTGATGGATCAGAGGAAGGGCAAAATAATCAGTGACGTCAACACAAACTTACTGCTGAAACCCTCTCCACTCTTTCAGGGGAGCTCTACTTGTATAAGAGTTTAATAGAACAGGTTCTGTAGACATCTATGTGGAATTAGCTGACGACTGTGTAAAAGGAGTGCACTTTTTCTTACATCGACCTGTAAGGCTGAGTTCACACTTGAGTTATTTGGTCAGTTTTGGCCCTGTAACTGCCCAAATAAGTAAAGTGTGCATTGATTCTAAGAGAGACTCCTGTCATCAGCGTGTCATACTGACTCACAGAATTGTTTCACTACCACAGCAGACTCCCTATGCGTGTTACTACAAGGCACAGTGTTCTACACCACTATACAGGCTCTCTGCAGCCAGGAAATAGCTGTTTTTAATGTGATTCTCCACAAATACATTTGTATCAAAATTTGGAGAACAGGCCAAATCAAATTTTTGAAAAATGTGCTCATCTCTACTAATAAGTTATGTGATAACTGTAAGTAAATCTAGACTGAGTCTGATAAGTTATAATATACTTGCTGTTTTTGTATATTTATCTCACTTAAATATTTTGGATCTTTAAACTACTTTTAATATTAGAAAAAGATAACACAGATACACAGGGTTTGGAAAAGATTATTTCATGTTTTAAAGGGGCTTTCTGGGGGTAGAATATCAGGATAGGTCATCACTATCTGATTAGAGGGAATTTTATACCCAGCATCCCACCAATCATCTTTTTGAAGAAGCTTTGGTGCTGCCATGAGCTTCTTGGCCTCCTCATAGCATAACAGTCACTGTAATGTACATTGTATAATGGATATGTTATTTTAGCCCAGAACCATTCACTTGAATGGGACTGATCTGTACATAGATCATGTGATAGATGAATGTAACATCATTGTGGCCAACCAGTCATCCATGGAATCGCTTGTACAAACAATCCCACCAACTAAACTGCCCCAACAGTGCTACTTGACTGTAGGAGCCGCATTGAGATAATAGCGAGAGAAATACTGGGAGATGTGGTTCTCCCCATTATACTTCCTCCCTGCTTAGTGGGAGTAAAATATGTTATTTAACTGGGACTGTATGTTAGAGGGGCTGAAGGGAGGGGAGGGGTGTCAGTTACATAGGACCGCATGTTATAGAAGACTATAAGAAATATATATTTTTTGTAAAGAAGAGAGGTTATTTACATGGGACTGTATGTTATAGAGAACTGCAAGGAAGAGAAGTTATTTACATGGGACTGTAGGGAGAGGACTGGTGTTATTTACATGGAACTGCATGGTATAGAAGACTGAAGGGAGAGGACTGAAGTTATTTACTTGGGACTGCATGGTATAGAATACTGTAAGGAAAATAGGTAATTACATGGGACTGTATCATATAGAAGACTGGTGGGAGATGACTGGAATTATTTACATGGGACTGCATAAATAAAATAAGAATAGACTGCATGGTATAGAAGACTGGAGGGAGAGAACAGGCATTATAATTTATGAGGGCACTACAGAGATGATTATAACTCCGGGGGGTACGGCAGGAGTTATTATAGTTACAGGGGGCACTGCAGGGAACATTATAAATACTGTGGGCAGTGGTGGAGGGCATTACTACTACTTAGGGCTCTATAGAAGTGCCTTATAGATTATAAAAGGTGCCCTATATGGAGGCCTTATTACCACTGAGGATACTATTTTGGGGTGGCTTCCGCCTGGCAGTGATCCCGGTTATGTCACTGGCACTAATGTACATGCTTTAGCGCTGCCTTAGCCTGTAAAATGGCTAGGGCAGCACTAAAGCCACCCATCAGTGCCGTTCTGTGTTGGGCCCATGTTCATATATGCCTGCATTATTGAGGAAAAAAATATGAATATTTGAATATTTACAAATGATCCTCTAGGAGCAACGGGGGCGTTACCATTACACCTAGAGGCTCTTCTGTCTCTGCAACTGCCGCTCCTTGTCTACTTTGACAGGGCCTGGCAGGGAAAATGTCATCCCACCGGGCCATGTTAAAGTGCAGAGGGCGTGGCAGTTTCAGAGAGAGCGGAGCCTCTAGGTGTAATGGTAACTCCCCGTTTGTATATAATAAAACGTCATTTTTCTCAGCAATGCAGGCACATAAGAACATGGGACCAACACAGATGCCTTCAGAAGCCAAGCGCACATGTAACAGGTCAGTCCTTTAATTGTCCAAGTATATGAGGGAGTCCTGAGGGATAGCTGAAGGCCTAGGGAGAATTTTCCCATCAGCTATGGACTTCATTGGGGGGGAGAAAGCTGGCACTAAAGTGCCTAGGGCAGCATCAAATCTAAAGATGGACCTAGGCTCCACAGCAGTAGCAGGATGTAGTGTCACACATCACACTGCTGGTCTGTGTATGAGGAGAAGCAGTGAGGCTGAGAATCTGCTGTGCTCCTTCTCCTACACAGACCAGCAGAGCAATGTGTGACACTACAGCCTGCTACTGCTGCGGAGCGCCAGCGGCTGAGCTGTAATCATGAGGAACTATTTTTTTCCAACTTCCTGTGAAGGGGGGCACATATCTGACCATTACTACTGTGAGGGGGCACATATATGACCATTACTACTGTGAGGGGGGACATATCTGACCATTACTACTGTGAGGGGGAACATATCTGGACATAAATACTATCTACTGGGACAAAGGGGGAATAATTACTATGTGGGGGCATTAAGGGGACTGGGTGTGTATAGTTATGCTTTGGGCAGAGTTAGAGGCATGGCCTAGTATGAAAAGAATATATATACATATTGTAAACATATTCACAAGATGTTTTTTATTTGCACATATATGTTTATATTTGTATGTGTGGTTTGGGGGGGGGTGGCAGGTACACCCTTTGCACAGGGGCCCTTTGCTGTCTGTGTCCACCCCTGAATAGGATTAATAGTAGAACTGGAATGTACAAATCACTTCTGAAAAGGAACACAACAGCCTGTCTTACATTTTCCACGTAAAATCTACATGGCCCCCAAGTTTTTGGCATGGTATTCTGTTGACTGATGGGTCAAAGGTGGAATTTTTTTGAAAAGCATGGATCCAGTTACATTTGGCCTAAAGTTAAAACTGCATTCCACTTTAAGAATAATATACCAACAGAAATGGTGTTGTTATGCGATGGGCTGAGGCTGCTTTGCTTCTGCAGGACCTGAATGATTTGCCTAATTTATGGTACAATGAATTCTGCTCTCTATCAGAAAATCTTCAATGCCTACCTATCAATTTGTGACCTAAAGCTCAAGCACAGTTGGTTTAACCCCTTAATGACCAATGACGCCTTAGTACTTGCCGCATTTTGACGTACTAATACATCATGGTGATCAGGCCGGCATGAATGAGAAGGCAGCCCGATGCCCTGCACAGTCTGCCCAACGCCTTGCATGGCATCGGACCTGACTTAGGACTAGTTAAAAAAAAAACAACTAAGTTTCAAGTAGAAAAATAAAAAAAAACACCTCTTTCCCCTGATTTTTATAATAAAAAATTGAAAAATAGAAAAACACACATATTAGGTAATGATCAGATTTACAAATATATCACATGATCCACCCGTCCGTAAACAGTGTAAAAAAAAAAGGTATAAAAATGTTTTGTCACCTTACATCACAAAAAGCGCAACACCAAGTGATCAAAAAGGCGTATGCCCCCCAAAATAATACCAATCAAACCGTCACCTCATTCCACAAAATATGAGACCCTACCTAAGACAATCAGCCAAAAATAAAAAAAAAGCTATGGCTCTCAGACTATGGAGACACTAAAACATCATTTTTTTGGTTTAAAAAATGCTATTATTGTGTAAAACTTAAATAAGAAAGAGTATACATAATAGGTATTGCCACGTCCGTGACGACCTGTTCTATAAAAATATCACATGACCTAACCCCCTCAGGTAAATGCTATAAAAATAAATAATTAAAAAACTGTGCCAAAACAACAATTTTTTGGGTCACCTTGCCCCATAAAGTGTAGTAATGAATGATCAAAAAATCATATGTACCCAAAAATTGTACCAATAAAAACGTCAACACTTCCTGCCAAAAATGGAGACACAAAAACATTATTTTTATCAAAAATGCTTTATTATGTAAAACTGAAACAAACAAAGAAAGTAAACATATGTGATATCATTGTGTCCATAACAATCTGCTCTATAAAATAAGCACATGCACTAACCTGTCAGATGAACGTTGTAAAAAGCAAAAAATGAAAACGGTGCCAAAACAGCCATTTTTTGGTTATCTTGCCTCACAAAAAACGTAATATAGAGCGATTAAAAATCATATGTACCCCAAAATTGTACTAATTCAAAAGCCAGTCCAGCAAAATCTGCCTTCCAAAAACTATACAGTGCTCCTCTGTGAGTCCTGCCATGTGCCCTTACAGCAGTTTAATACCACATATGGGGTGTTTCTGTAAACCGCAGAATCAGGGTACTAAATATTACGTTTTTTATGGCTGTTAGCCCTTGATGTGTTAAAGAAAAAAATTATTAAACAGAAAATCTTCCAAAAAAGCGAGATTTGGGATCATTTATGGTGTTTTCTTCTATGTAAGCCCCATGAAGTGACTTCAGACCTGAAATGGTCCATGGGTTTTGGAAATTTACTTAAAAATGTTAATAATCGCTTCTAAAATTCGAAGCCTTCTAATGTCCTAAAAATAAATAAATGACATTTTACAAAATTATGCCAACATAAAGTGGACATATGGGGAATATTAAGTAATAAATATGTTATGAGGTATCACTTTCTGTTTTAAAAGCAAAGAAATCAAAATTTAGAAAATTTATTACTGTCACAATTTCAGAATGGCTTGGATAAGTAAAAGTGTTCCAAAGTTATTACCACATAAAGTGATACCTTTTTTAAAATAAGCATGGTCACAAAGGTGCAAAATGGTCTGGTCATTAAGGGGTTAATCATGGGACGATATTCAAAACCCACAAACAAGACCACCATTAGTAACATAGTAACATAGTACATAAGGCCGAAAAAAGACATTTGTCCATCCAGTTCGGCCTGTCATCCTGCAAGTTGATCCAGAGGAAGGCACAAAAAAAAAAAAAAAAAAACCCTGTGAGGTAGAAGCCAATTTTCTCCACTTTAGGGGACTATAAAATTCCTTCCCGACTCCAATCAGGCAATCAGATAACTCCCTGGATCAACGACCCCTCTCTAGTAGCTATAGCCTGTAATATTATTAAGCTCCAGAAATACATCCAGGCCCCTCTTGAACTCTTTTAGTGTACTCACCATCACCACCTCCTCAGGCAGAGAGTTCCATAGTCTCACTGCTCTTACCGTAAAGAATCCTCTTCTATGTTTGTGTACAAACCTTCTTTCCTCCAGACGCAGAGGATGTCCCCTCGTCACAGTCACAGTCCTGGGGATAAATAGCTGATGGGATAGATCTCTGTACTGACCCCTGATATATTTATACATATTAATTAGATCTCCCCTCAGTCGTCTTTTTTCTAAAGTGAATAACCCTAATTTTAATAATCTTTCAGGGTACTGTAGTTGTCCCATTCCAGTTATTACTTTAGTTGCCCTCCTCTGGACCCTCTCCAGCTCTGCTATGTCTGCCTTGTTTACAGGAGCCCAGAACTGTACACAGTACTCCATATGTGGTCTGACCAGCGATTTGTAAAGTGGTAGGACTATGTTCTTATCACGGGCATCTATGCCCCTTCTGATGCATGGTTGAATTGAATGGTTATAAAAAAAAGAAATCAAAATTCTGACTTGAATTCCATTAAGATGCTGTAGTAAGACCTTAACCCTTATGGCTATGTATACCTTTGGGGGCAATTATTTTTATTATTGCATTGTACTAATTTTGAGCTAAAAATCATTTTTTCGATTAGTCTTTATTAAACATTTAGTGCCATTTGCCGTGTACAGCCTTGAAGTTCTCTAATAGCAAGAGAAAGTTGTCTGTTTTCACTCTGTTCTGTTAGGCACCTTGTAGAGGGAAGTACATATATATATATATATATATATATATATATACCAGCCTAGTTATTATGCTCTCCCCCACCTTCTGTTTAGGGATTGTTTATGATATAGGTGTGTGGTGCCATGGTGTATCTGGGGGGATGCTCTCAATTACACACTGGACAGCAATTCTTTTGTATCTTTGTCTGTACAGATCCTGAGATAACCTTAGGGGGCCAATTGGCAGTTATCTGTTAGTCTGATTGCATGCATTCCGTCACACGCACAAGATGATGCTATATCCCTTCGTCTTAGGTTGATGAGGGGGGACGTGGGCTGCTATGAGTTTATATTAGCCCAAGGAAGCACAAAGGGGCTATCTCTCTCTCTTTTGGGCTCATCACCACAAACAGAGGAAGGACTTCACACATGGAAGAGTGGACATGAGTTGAGCCGAGCAGCCCCTCCAGAAACATGACTATGAATTTTGGCTGAGTATCATTAACCCCTGTACCACTGTATTATTATTATTAACCCTTTCCACTGCCGCCAATATATCAACTCCTACAATACCCCTACCCTGCCATATTCCACCAACACCCATTAATCCCCTTCAATACCCGGTCCCTGCATTTACCCCTGCAGTGCGATTATCACTGCATTTAACCCCTGCATTACCCTGTCCCTGCATTTACTCCTGCAGTATTCTTATTGCTGCATTTAACCCATGCATTGGATCCTGTAACCCATGTATTGAATTAACAACTTTTATCTCGTAGGGACCATCTGGGGAGGGTGCTGCTATTATCTGTGTGTGTAAGTGTATATTTAGATCGATTTTGGGGAGGAGGTATAGGTGAGATTGTATAGTGTTAGTGTAATTGGGTTTATTATAGTGCTGTTTACTGTGTATTACTGTGTGCATCTCTCTCTCTCTCTCTATACATATATATATATATATATATATATATATAAAACCATTAATATAAATATATATAGATATAGCAGAAATAATTGACTGTAAATGTGTTATTGGCTTAATAAATACTTTATTGTTCAAATGCAGCTTATAGTCATTTGTGGCCACCGCAATTCAGCGCACGCAGTTCAGGAAAAGGTAGAGCAACAGGTAGAATAGAGAATAAATAGAGTCAACAATAGATGACTTACGCCTATTTATGAATATTAATTATTGATTTTAATCCAAAATATTAATAATTTATATCCCCTTTTACACATCTCACCATTAATTCTGACCAAAACCCCAACTCAATTTGATGAAATGCAACCCCAAACTTGTCAGTAACTTCTACCATGCTTCACTGTTGCCTGCATACCTTAATTATTGAGCCGCTCTCCAGCCTATCGGCCAACAAGATGCCTTCTATTATAGTCAAATCTTTCAAATTAAGTCAAGAGCACCTGCTGACATTTTTCTGCACCCCAGTTCCTGTGTTTGTATGCATAGTTCAGTGGAAACAAGACCAACCGACTCAACAATGCACAGCAACATGCAGAAAAGTGAGACAGAGAGTGCTCGGGAGTAATGAGTCAAAATTTGAAATATTGGGCTTCAGGTTATTGCATTGTATACATTTACTGTATAGATATGTCCACTCTTACCCTAACTCTAATTTGGTTAAGAACTCAACAAGTCAATATCATACTACAAAATGCCTGCAATAGTCATGAAAGACTGTAATATACAGCTCAACCACTGTTCAGTAATACAATGTATGTGGAATGTCTTCAGAACCTTTCACTCTTTTCTCATTTTGTTATGTTGGGTGCTAAAATGAAAAAAATAATAATAAAAAATAATAATAATAATATATGTTTTCCACCATTATTCTGCACTCAATACCCAATAATGACAAAGTGAAAACATAATGTTCAAAATATTTACTAATTTATTAACTCTTTCTACCCCTTACAGCTTTCACCTTCCCGCCCAGGCCATTTTTTACAAATCCGAAATGTGTTACTGTCTGAGAGTACTTTAGGTGGTTTTTGTAAACTGTAGGTGGGTTTTCATGTGTCTTTTACTTAGGAGAGGCTTCTTTCTGTCTACTCTGCCAGAATCTAGGCTGAAAGAGCCTAGATTGGTGGACTGTTGCAGTGATGGTTGACCTTCTGAAGGTTTCTCCCATCAGCACAAGGGATTTTGGGAGCTTAACCAGAGTGACCATTGGATTCTTGGTCACCTCTCTCACCAAGGCCCTTCTCCCCAATTACTCAATTTAGTGAGGCAGCCAGCTCTATGACGAGTCCTGGTTCTTCCAAACTTCTTCCATTTAAGAATTATGGAGGCAACTGCTCCATTTTTTTCCCTTCTCCAGATATATGCTTTCCCACAATGATGTATCTCTGCTCTGTGGCAGTTCTTTCCTCCTCATGGCTTGAGTTTTGCTCTGAAATGCATTGTCAGCTGTGGGACCTTATGTAGACAGCAGTGTGTCTTTCAAAATCATGTCCACTCAACTGAATTTGCCCCAGATTAACTCAAGGTTTAGAAGAGAAGTAGGAGGCCCCCAGATCTAAATTTCAAGCGTCATAGCAAAAGATCTAAATACTTACTGTATGTTCATGCCAAATTTTACTTTTTCAATTTTCATGAATGTTTATTTTATTTTAGCACAGCCACAAGGTAACAAAATGAGAAAAATGTGAAAGGGTATGAAGACTTTCCAAGTGCAAGTGTCTTATGTAGGACAGACATCTTGTGATGCAATATCATTAAATCATAATGTTTTTTAAAAGCTGGTCATCTCATGACACATATCGAGACATGTCCAGCCAAGAGGAAATATACAGAAAGACATATTTGTATTCTAAAACTAGTTGTCAGGCCTTTTTGTTAATGGGAAATTAAGAATGCTCACAATAAACCAGTAATTTTGCTTATATTGAACTCCATTTAGTCAGTAAGGTTAATCTATATAACCACCAATGAACTGGCGAGCACAGACTATTATAAATTAGTAGAACATCATCCAAATCATTGTTAATGCATTGACAAGATTTCCTACAATGTACAGGATTTTTTTTATATCGGCTATTAATCATAATGTATCAAGTTGGAACAAAAACAACATGATAATGTATACCATTGTCTTAGATTTTTTCACTGCTGGGTCTTTAGCAATCTAGCTGTCATGTGGGTTGTTATACCTTGTTTATGGTACCAAGAAAAACCTGGAAAAGAGCAGTTATCATTTTGCACTTAAAGTTCTCCCACGGGTATATGTTGACTACCAAAGGGTTTTCAGTTTAATATTTTCTAACAATGCATTTGCATTTGTTATAGTAGTAGATACATTTTAGGTTACTTTCACACTAGCGTTCGGGGCTCCGCTTGTGAGTTCCGTTTGAAGGCTCTCACAAGCGGCCCCGAATGCATCTGTACTGCCCTAATGCATTCTGAGTGGATGCGGATCCGCTCAGAATGCATGGATATCCGCCTGGCCGTGCGGAGGCAAACGGATCCGTCCAGACTTACAATGTAAGTCAATGGGGACGGATCCGTTTGAAGTTGACACAATATGGCTACATTTTCAAACGGATCCGTCCCCCATTGACTTTCAATGTAATGTCTTGACGGATCCATCTGAGCAACTTTTCACACAATAGGATGCCCCTAAAGTTTTTAACTAGAAACTATTTGGGGCATTCATAGAACAGCAAGATTTTCCGGGCAACAAGCAGGATTTTCAGGGCAACAAGATGCCACTAAAGTGTTTAACTAGAAACTATTTTGGGCATTCATAGAACAGCAAGATTTTCAGGGCATCTGAAGTGGAACACAGGGTGGTACAGCATTTTCTAAGGTAGCAATTTGTGTCAGGGTGGTACAGGTTTTTTTAAGGCAGCAAGTCTTGCAAGACTTCTGTGCTAACTCTTTTCACCTCGCAGGAGCCCATACATTTTAATGCTGTACAAAGACCTGTCTCCATACAGCATTAAAACGAAGTTTGGAGCAAATCAACTTCGGATCAAGAATCTGATAGTCGATTTGCATAAGGCCTCATGCACACAAGCATTTTTTTTCGTTTACGTTCCGTTTTTTGCGTTCCGTATACAGAACTATTAATTTCAATGGATCTGCAAAAAAACTGAAGGTACTCAGTACCTAACTTTAACATAATTTGCTATATTAATGTAATGTAATTTTGTTGCATTAACCCATTAGGCCAGTTAAAATAATAGTGGTTACATATGTATGTATAGTATTGAGAGTTTGTTGTAAATGGATCCAGTCTAGGCAATCCTATTTCCGTTAAGTACATAAATAACAACAAATCTCTCTTCTGCCTATAGTTTGCTACAATGTATCCATGTAGATCCAAACTATTTATACTTTTTGTTTTTTTCCCCTTGGAGAACTCCTTATCACTTAACCACAGGATAATTGGTGGGTGGGCCAACATTAGGATCCCTAACAATTGCTACACCAAGGGTCACAATCCTTCCATTCCTTCTCAGTACACAACCACAGTGAGGTTGAGTTTGAATAGAGTAGAAGTCGAGCACGTATCCTGCGGCTCTATTAATTTTCTATGGGATAATATAGAAAAAAGACCAAAGTGACCCACATGCCAAGACTATAACCCTGGGTTCACACCTGAGCGTTCTGAAACGAGCGCTCTGTATGCGCGATTGTACCGGCGTTTACAATCGCGCATACAGAGACAGGCGAACACACATTGTCGCGCGTTCCCGAATATCTATGTACGGGAACGCGCAACAAAACGCCCCAAAAAAGCTCAAGAACTTGTTTGAGCGTCGGGCATTTTACAGCGCGATCGTACGCGCTGTAAAACGCCCAGGTGAGAACCATTCCCATAGGGAAGCATTGGTTTCTCCTTGTTGAGCGTTTTACAGCGCGTAGGAACGCGCTGTAAAACGCTCAGGTGTGAACTTAGGGTAATAGTAGTATATCAATACATATTGTGGAAAAATAAGGGGGCCAGCTATAAAGGGATATAAGTACTAGCTCCTGAATCCAGAACAAAACCTACAAAAAAGTGAAGCTCACTGAGTACTAGTAAAAAATATTATATTGTATTAAATCACAGAAATGTAAAAAGACAATATCACTTTAAAAGGAAAGGTAGCAGAAAGAAACACACCATCCTGGTCATTACACAGGCTAAATATTAATAATATGTTGTAAATTCTTATATAGAAGCTTTAGTAAAGGTATGTCCCATATATTAAATTATATAAACAATAGTAACTGTCAGGATCCCATAATGGTTCACACCAATTCATTATATACAACATATAATTAATATTTAGCCTGTGAAATGACCAGGATGGTGTGCTTCTTTTTGCTACCTTTCCTTTTAAAGTCATATTTTCTTTTTACATTTCTGTGATTTAATAAAATATAACATTTTTTACTGGTACTCTGTGAGCTTCACTTTTTGTAGGTTTTGTTCTGGATTCAGGAGCTGGTACTTATATCCCTTTATGAGGGAAACAAGTGAGCAATCTACTTGGCTGTTTCTGTCAGAATCATATTGATAAGCACAATGCTCCTTCCAAACTACTTCTCACTGTGGTCATGTAATGAGAAGG
Source organism: Bufo gargarizans (assembly GCF_014858855.1). NCBI lineage: Eukaryota > Metazoa > Chordata > Amphibia > Anura > Bufonidae > Bufo > Bufo gargarizans. The sequence continues at coordinate 252,527,990 of NC_058083.1, forward strand.
AACAGGTGGTTTGAAACCCATTGTAATAATCATGGGGGTCCCAGTGATCAGGCATTTTATCACATAGCTGTGATAAATTAAAATTTGGGGAAAAACCCTTCAAACCTCAAAAAAGATAAACACCAGGGGATCTGGATGTTCTTCAATTTACAAACAACCCCAAAATATAGTATAGGCACTATGTTTCATATGTATAGTAACACATCTAAATATGTGAATACCTTCAGCAGTTGATCCCTGTTGGTCAGTGAAAAAGGCAGATTTTTATCGTTGATGGCTGGCAGTACAAGCAGCTTCTAGATCATTTTGTCCATGCTAGTCAGTATCCTTAATGTCAGTTATGGAGAGGAAGATTTTAATTCCTGGTGGTCTAGTAGACCCTCTGCCATCCTTGGTTTCTCTTTCCTGAACAGGTAGAAAGACTATAAAGTTTCTTGTCTGCTTGGTAGCTTGCATATAATGTAAAAGTATCCGGTCTACTGTCAGTTTTCATGACTCAATCATATGTCACCTATGCCAGATTCAGGATATACTTTATACACCTTAATATTATTTCATGCTGGGGTTTCATTTAGGATGGGTCATTGATAGAGTTGAGCGAACACCTGGATGTTCGGGTTCGAGAAGTTCGGCCGAACTTCCCGAAAATGTTCGGGTTCGGGATCCGAACCCGATCCGAACTTCGTCCCGAACCCCATTGAAGTCAATGGGGACCCAAACTTTTCGGCACTAAAAAGGCTGTAAAACAGCCCAGGAAAGGGCTAGAGGGCTGCAAAAGGCAGCAACATGTAGGTAAATCCCCTGCAAACATATGTGGATAGGGAAATGAATTAAAATAAAAATTAAATAAATAAAAATTAACCAAAATCAATTGGAGAGAGGTCCCATAGCAGAGAATCTGGCTTCCCGTCACCCACCACTGGAACAGTCCATTCTCAGATATTTAGGCCCCGGAACCCAGGCAGAGGAGAGAGGTCCCGTAACAGAGAATCTGGCTTCATGTCAGCAGAGAATCAGTCTGCATGTCATAGCAGAGAATCAGGCTTCACGTCAGCCACCACTGCAACAGTCCATTGTCATAAATTTAGGCCAAGCACCCAGGCTGAGGAGAGAGGTCCCGTAACAGAAAATCTGGCTTCATGTCAGCAGAGAATCAGTCTTCATATCATAGCAGAGAATCAGGCTTCACGTCACCCACCACTGTAAGAGTCCATTTTCATAAATTTAGGCCCAGCACCCAGGCAGAGGAGAGAGGTCCCGTAACAGACAATCTGGCTTCATGTCAGCAGAGAATTAGTCTGCATGTCATAGCAGAGAATGAGGCTTCACGTCAGCCACCACTGCAACAGTCCATTGGCATATATTTAGGCCCAGCACACAGGCAGAGGAGAGAGGTCCCGTAACAGACAATCTGGCTTCATGTCAGTAGAGAATCAGTCTGCATGTCATAGCAGAGAATCAGGCTTCACGTCACCCACCACTGCAACAGTCCATTTTCATAAGTTTAGGCCAAGCACCCAGGCAGAGGAGAGAGGTCCCGTAACAGACAATCTGGCTTCATGTCAGTAGAGAATCAGTCTGCATGTCATAGCAGAGAATCAGGCTTCACGTCACCCACCACTGCAACAGTCCATTTTCATAAGTTTAGGCCAAGCACCCAGGCAGAGGAGAGAGGTCCCGTAACAGACAATCTGGCTTGATGTCAGTAGAGAATCAGTCTGCATGTCATAGCAGAGAATCAGGCTTCACGTCACCCACCACTGCAACAGTCCATTTTCATAAGTTTAGGCCAAGCACCCAGGCAGAGGAGAGAGGTCCCGTAACAGACAATCTGGCTTCATGTCAGTAGAGAATCAGTCTGCATGTCATAGCAGAGAATCAGGCTTCACGTCACCCACCACTGCAACAGTCCATTTTCATAAGTTTAGGCCAAGCACCCAGGCAGAGGAGAGAGGTCCCGTAACAGACAATCTGGCTTCATGTCAGTAGAGAATCAGTCTGCATGTCATAGCAGAGAATCAGGCTTCACGTCACCCACCACTGCAACAGTCCATTTTCATAAGTTTAGGCCAAGCACCCAGGCAGAGGAGAGAGGTCCCGTAACAGACAATCTGGCTTCATGTCAGCAGAGAATTAGTCTGCATGTCATAGCAGAGAATGAGGCTTCACGTCAGCCACCACTGCAACAGTCCATTGGCATATATTTAGGCCCAGCACACAGGCAGAGGAGAGAGGTCCCGTAACAGACAATCTGGCTTCATGTCAGTAGAGAATTAGTCTGCATGTCATAGCAGAGAATCAGGCTTCACGTCACCCACCACTGCAACAGTCCATTTTCATAAGTTTAGGCCAAGCACCCAGGCAGAGGAGAGAGGTCCCGTAACAGACAATCTGGCTTCATGTCAGCAGAGAATTAGTCTGCATGTCATAGCAGAGAATGAGGCTTCACGTCAGCCACCACTGCAACAGTCCATTTTCATAAGTTTAGGCCAAGCACCCAGGCAGAGGAGAGAGGTCCCGTAACAGACAATCTGGCTTCATGTCAGCAGAGAATTAGTCTGCATGTCATAGCAGAGAATCAGGCTTCACGTCACCCACCACTGCAACAGTCCATTTTCATAAGTTTAGGCCAAGCACCCAGGCAGAGGAGAGAGGTCCCGTAACAGACAATCTGGCTTCATGTCAGTAGAGAATCAGTCTGCATGTCATAGCAGAGAATCAGGCTTCACGTCACCCACCACTGCAACAGTCCATTTTCATAAGTTTAGGCCAAGCACCCAGGCAGAGGAGAGAGGTCCCGTAACAGACAATCTGGCTTCATGTCAGCAGAGAATTAGTCTGCATGTCATAGCAGAGAATGAGGCTTCACGTCAGCCACCACTGCAACAGTCCATTGGCATATATTTAGGCCCAGCACACAGGCAGAGGAGAGAGGTCCCGTAACAGACAATATGGCTTCATGTCAGTAGAGAATCAGTCTGCATGTCATAGCAGAGAATCAGGCTTCACGTCAACCACCACTGCAACAGTCCATTGGCATATATTTAGGCCCAGCACCCAGGCAGAGGAGAGAGGTCCCGTAACAGACAATCTGGCTTCATGTCAGTAGAGAATCAGTCTGCATGTCATAGCAGAGAATTAGGCTTCACGTCACCCACCACTGCAACAGTCCATTTTCATAAGTTTAGGCCAAGCACCCAGGCAGAGGAGAGAGGTCCCGTAACAGACAATCTGGCTTCATGTCAGTAGAGAATCAGTCTGCATGTCATAGCAGAGGATCAGGCTTCACGTCACCCACCACTGCAACAGTCCATTTTCATAAGTTTAGGCCAAGCACCCAGGCAGAGGAGAGAGGTCCCGTAACAGACAATCTGGCTTCATGTCAGTAGAGAATCAGTCTGCATGTCATAGCAGAGAATCAGGCTTCACGTCACCCACCACTGCAACAGTCCATTTTCATAAGTTTAGGCCAAGCACCCAGGCAGAGGAGAGAGGTCCCGTAACAGACAATCTGGCTTCATGTCAGCAGAGAATTAGTCTGCATGTCATAGCAGAGAATGAGGCTTCACGTCAGCCACCACTGCAACAGTCCATTGGCATATATTTAGGCCCAGCACACAGGCAGAGGAGAGAGGTCCCGTAACAGACAATCTGGCTTCATGTCAGTAGAGAATCAGTCTGCATGTCATAGCAGAGAATCAGGCTTCACGTCACCCACCACTGCAACAGTCCATTGGCATATATTTAGGCCCAGCACCCAGGCAGAGGAGAGAGGTCCCGTAACAGACAATCTGGCTTCATGTCAGCAGAGAATTAGTCTGCATGTCATAGCAGAGAATGAGGCTTCACGTCACCCACCACTGCAACAGTCCATTGGCATATATTTAGGCCCAGCACCCAGGCAGAGGAGAGAGGTCCCGTAACAGACAATCTGGCTTCATGTCAGCAGAGAATTAGTCTGCATGTCATAGCAGAGAATGAGGCTTCACGTCAGCCACCACTGCAACAGTCCATTGGCATATATTTAGGCCCAGCACCCAGGCAGAGGAGAGAGGTCCCGTAAAAGAAAATCTGGCTTCATGTCAGCAGAGAATCAGTCTTCATGTCATAGCAGAGAATCAGGCTTCACGTCACCCACCACTGTAAGAGTCCATTTTCATAAATTTAGGCCCAGCACCCAGGCAGAGGAGAGAGGTCCCGTAACAGAGGATCTGGCTTCATGTCAGCAGAGAATCAGTCTGCATGTCATAGCAGAGAATCAGGCTTCACGTCACCCAACATTGGAACAGTCCATTGGCATATATTTAGGCCCCGGCACCCAGACAGAGGAGAGGTTCATTCAACTTTGGGTAGCCTCGCAATATAATGGTAAAATGAAAATATAAATAGGATTGAATGAGGAAGTGCCCTGGAGTCCAATAATATATGGTTATGGGGAGGTAGTTAATGTCTAATCTGGACAAGGGACGGACAGATCCTGTGGGATCCATGCCTGGTTCATTTTTATGAACGTCAGCTTGTCCACATTGGCTGTAGACAGGCGGCTGCGTTTGTCTGTAATGACGCCCCCTGCCGTGCTGAATACACGTTCAGACAAAACGCTGGCCGCCGGGCAGGCCAGCACCTCCAAGGCATAAAAGGCTAGCTCTGGCCACGTGGACAATTTAGAGACCCAGAAGTTGACTGGGGCCGAACCATCAGTCAGTACGTGGAGGGTTGTGCACATGTACTGTTCCACCATGTTAGTGAAATGTTGCCTCCTGCTAACACGTTGCGTATCAGGTGGTGGTGCAGTTAGCTGTGGCGTGTTGACAAAAGTTTTCCACATCTCTGCCATGCTAACCCTGCCCTCAGAGGAGCTGGCATTGACACAGCTGCCTTGGCGACCTCTTGCTCCTCCTCTGCCTTGGCCTTGGGCTTCCACTTGTTCCCCTGTGACATTTAGGAATGCTCTCAGTAGCGCGTCTACCAACGTGCGCTTGTACTCGCGCATCTTCCTATCACGCTCCAGTGCAGGAAGTAAGGTGGGCACATTGTCTTTGTAGCGTGGATCCAGCAGGGTGGCAACCCAGTAGTCCGCACAGGTTAAAATGTGTTCAACTCTGCTGTCGTTGCGCAGGCACTGCAGCATGTAGTCGCTCATGTGTGCCAGGCTGCCCAGGGGTAAGGACAAGCTGTCCTCTGTGGGAGGCGTATCGTCATCGTCCTGCCTTTCCCCCCACCCATGCACCAGTGATGGACCCGAGCTGCGTTGGGTGCCACCCCGCTGTGACCATGCTTCATCCTCATCCTCCTCCACCTCCTCCTCATCCTCGTCCTCCTCGTCCTCCAGTAGTGGGCCCTGGCTGGCCACATTTGTACCTGGCCTCTGCTGTTGCCAAAAACCTCCCTCTGAGTCACTTCGAAGAGACTGGCCTGAAAGTGCTAAAAATGACCCCTCTTCCTCCTCCTCCTCCTGGGCCACCTCCTCTTCCATCATCGCCCTAAGTATTGTAACGCTGATAACGGCGTCATCGCCACTGGCCATGTTGGTGGAGTACTCGAAACAGCGCAACAGGGCACACAGGTCTCGCATGGAGGCCCAGTCATTGGTGGTGAAGTGGTGCTGTTCTGTAGTGCGACTGACCCGTGCGTGCTGCAGCTGAAACTCCACTATGGCCTGCTGCTGCTCGCACAGTCTGTCCAGCATGTGCAAGGTGGAGTTCCACCTGGTGGGCACGTCGCATATGAGGCGGTGAGCGGGAAGGCCGAAGTTACGCTGTAGCGCAGACAGGCGAGCAGCAGCAGGATGTGAACGCCGGAAGCGCGAACAGACGGCCCGCACTTTATGCAGCAGCTCTGACATGTCGGGGTAGTTGTGTATGAACTTCTGCACCACCAAATTCAGCACATGCGCCAAGCAAGGGATGTGCGTCAAATTGGCTAGTCCCAGAGCTGCAATGAGATTTCGCCCATTATCACACACCACCAGGCCGGGCTTGAGGCTCACCGGCAGCAACCACTCGTCGGTCTGTTGTTCTATACCCCGCCACAACTCCTGTGCGGTGTGGGGCCTGTCCCCCAAACATATGAGTTTCAGAATGGCCTGCTGACGTTTACCCTGGGCTGTGCTGAAGTTGGTGGTGAAGGTGTGTGGCTGACTGGATGAGCAGGTGGAAGAAGAGGAGGAGGAAGCCGAGAAGGAGGAGGTGGCAACAGGAGGCAAAGAATGTTGCCCTGCGATCCTTGGCGGCGGAAGGACGTGCGCCAAACAGCTCTCCGCCTGGGGCCCAGCTGCCACTACATTTACCCAGTGTGCAGTTAGGGAGATATAGCGTCCCTGGCCGTGCTTACTGGTCCACGTATCTGTGGTTAGGTGGACCTTGCTACAGATGGCGTTGCGCAGTGCAAACTTGATTTTATCGGATACTTGGTTGTGCAGGGAAGGCACGGCTCTCTTGGAGAAGTAGTGGCGGCTGGGAACAACATACTGTGGGACAGCAAGCGACATGAGCTGTTTGAAGCTGTCTGTGTCCACCAGCCTAAATGACAGCATTTCATAGGCCAGTAGTTTAGAAATGCTGGCATTCAGGGCCAGGGATCAAGGGTGGCTAGGTGGGAATTTACGCTTTCTCTCAAATGTTTGTGAGATGGAGAGCTGAACGCTGCTGGTGGTGGTGGTGTTGGTGGTACATCCCCTGTTTGCTGGGCGGCAGGTGCCAACGTTCCTCCAGAGGCGGAGGAAGAGGCCGAGGCAGCAGCAGCAGAAGAGGTAGCAGGGGGAGCCTGAGTGACTTCCTTGGTTTTAAGGTGTTTACTCCACTGCAGTTCATGCTTTGCATGCAGGTGCCTGGTCATGCAGGTTGTGCTAAGGTTCAGAACGTTAATGCCTCGCTTCAGGCTCTGATGGCACAGCGTGCAAACCACTCGGGTCTTGTCGTCAGCACATTGTTTGAAGAAGTGCCATGCCAGGGAACTCCTTGAAGCTGCCTTTGGGGTGCCCGGTCCCAGATGGCGGCGGTCAGTAGCAGGCGGAGTCTCTTGGCGGCGGGTGTTCTGCTTTTGCCCACTGCTCCCTCTTTTGCTACGCTGTTGGCTCGGTCTCACCACTGCCTCTTCCTCCGAACTGTGAAAGTCAGTGGCACGACCTTTATTCCATGTGGGGTCTAGGACCTCATCGTCCCCTGCATCGTCTTCCACCCAGTCTTGATCCCTGACCTCCTGTTCAGTCTGCACACTGCAGAAAGACGCAGCAGTTGGCACCTGTGTTTCGTCATCATCAGAGACATGCTGAGGTGGTATTCCCATGTCCTCATCATCAGGAAACATAAGTGGTTGTGCGTCAGTGCATTCTATGTCTTTCACCGCTGGGGAAGGGCTAGGTGGATGCCCTTGGGAAACCCTGCCAGCGGAGTCTTCAAACAGCATAAGAGACTGCTGCATAACTTCAGGCTGAGACAGTTTCCCTGGTATGCATGGGGGTGATGTGACAGACTGATGGGGTTGGTTTTCAGGCGCCATCTGTGCGCTTTCTGCAGAAGACTGGGTGGGAGATAATGTGAACGTGCTGGATCCACTGTCGGCCACCCAATTGACTAATGCCTGTACCTGCTCAGGCCTTACCATCCTTAGAACGGCATTGGGCCCCACCATATATCGCTGTAAATTCTGGCGGCTACTGGGACCTGAGGTAGTTGGTACACTAGGACGTGTGGATGTGGCAGAACGGCCACGTCCTCTCCCAGCACCAGAGGGTCCACTAACACCACCACGACCATGTCCACGTCCGCGTCCCTTACTAGATGTTTTCCTCATTGTTATGGTTCACCACAACAACAAAAATATTATTTGGCCCAATGTATTGTATTCAAATTCAGCGGGATATAAATTTGAGGCCTAGTATTTAGGCGCTGGGTGACCGGTATGGATTTAGTGACAGAATTAGACTTGGAAATGCACAGTAGTGTGTGTGTGAAGTTATTCTGAATGACCCTATGTGCACCTTGAATATTATATACCCTTTTAGGGATAGATTTCAAATAGCTCTGATATAGCAGAAACCACTAAATTATGAAATTGCTAAATTGGGAATTGTATTTCAACCCAGAACAAAAAATGTGCTTTGACGGACACTAAATAACTTTCCCATCCACAACAGGACAGCGGTAACGAGAGATTTAGCGGAATATAAATTTGAGGCCTAGTATTTAGGCGCTGGGTGACCGGTATGGATTTACTAACAGAATTGGACTTGGAAATGCACAGTAGCGTGTGTGTGTGAAGTTATTCTGAATGACCCTATGTGCACCTTGAATATTATATACCCTTTTAGGGATAGATTTCAAATAGCTCTGATATAGCAGAAACCACTAAATTATGAAATTGCTAAATTGGGAATTGTATTTCAACCCAGAACAAAAAATGTGCTTTGACGGACACGAAATAACTTTCCCATCCACAACAGGACAGCGGTAACGAGAGATTTAGCGGAATATAAATTTGAGGCCTAGTATTTAGGCGCTGGGTGACCGGTATGGATTTAGTGACAGAATTAGACTTGGAAATGCACAGTAGCGTGTGTGTGAAGTTATTCTGAATGACCCTATGTGCACCTTGAATATTATATACCCTTTTAGGGATAGATTTCAAATAGCTCTGATATAGCAGAAACTACTAAATTATGAAATTGCTAAATTGGGAATTGTATTTCAACCCAGAATAAAAAATGTGCTTTGACGGACACTAAATAACTTTCCCATCCACAACAGGACAGCGGTAACGAGAGATTTAGCGGAATATAAATTTGAGGCCTAGTATTTAGGCGCTGGGTGACCGGTATGGATTTACTAACAGAATTAGACTTGGAAATGCACAGTAGCGTGTGTGTGAAGTTATTCTGAATGACCCTATGTGCACCTTGAATATTATATACCCTTTTAGGGATAGATTTCAAATAGCTCTGATATAGCAGAAACCACTAAATTATGAAATTGCTAAATTGGGAATTGTATTTCAACCCAGAACAAAAAATGTGCTTTGACGGACACTAAATAACTTTCCCAGCCACAACAGGACAGCGGTAACGACAGATTTAGCGGGATATAAATTTGAGGCCTAGTATTTAGGCGCTGGGTGACCGGTATGGATTTAGTGACAGAATTAGACTGGGATATGGCCAAAAAATAACCACACTATTGCTGGTTAAATGCACTTGGTGACGGGCGCAGCTTGCCCCTGATGTAGTATATGGCCAAAAAATGAACAGACTATTGCTGGTTAAATGCACTTGGTGTCACAGCTTGACCAACCACACTACTGAGGGTTAAATGCACTTGGTGACGGGCGCAGCTTGCCCCTGATGTAGTATATGGCCAAAAAATGAACAGACTATTGCTGGTTAAATGCACTTGGTGACGGGCGCAGCTTGCCCCTGATTTAGTATATGGCCAAAAAATGAACAGACTATTGCTGGTTAAATGCACTTGGTGTGATAGCTTGACCAACCACACTACTGAGGGTTAAATGCACTTGGTGACGGGCGCAGCTTGCCCCTGATGTAGTATATGGCCAAAAAATGAACAGACTATTGCTGGTTAAATGCACTTGGTGTCACAGCTTGACCAACCACACTACTGAGGGTTAAATGCACTTGGTGACGGGCGCAGCTTGCCCCTGATGTAGTATATGGCCAAAAAATGAACAGACAATTGCTGGTTAAATGCACTTGGTGACGGGCGCAGCTTGCCCCTGATTTAGTATATGGCCAAAAAATGAACAGACTATTGCTGGTTAAATGCACTTGTTGTGATAGCTTGACCAACCACACTACTGAGGGTTAAATGCACTTGGTGACGGGCGCAGCTTGCCCCTGATGTAGTATATGGCCAAAAAATGAACAGACTATTGCTGGTTAAATGCACTTGGTGTGACAGCTTGACCAACCACACTACTGAGGGTTAAATGCACTTGGTGACGGGCGCAGCTTGCCCCTGATGTAGTATATGGCCAAAAAATGAACAGACTATTGCTGGTTAAATGCACTTGGTGTCACAGCTTGACCAACCACACTACTGAGGGTTAAATGCACTTGGTGACGGGCGCAGCTTGCCCCTGATGTAGTATATGGCCAAAAAATGAACAGACTATTGCTGGTTAAATGCACTTGGTGACGGGCGCAGCTTGCCCCTGATTTAGTATATGGCCAAAAAATGAACAGACTATTGCTGGTTAAATGCACTTGGTGTGATAGCTTGACCAACCACACTACTGAGGGTTAAATGCACTTGGTGACGGGCGCAGCTTGCCCCTGATGTAGTATATGGCCAAAAAATGAACAGACTATTGCTGGTTAAATGCACTTGGTGTCACAGCTTGACCAACCACACTACTGAGGGTTAAATGCACTTGGTGACGGGCGCAGCTTGCCCCTGATATAGTATATGGCCAAAAAATGAACAGACTATTGCTGGTTAAATGCACTTGGTGACGGGCGCAGCTTGCCCCTTATGTAGTATATGGCCAAAAAATGAACAGACTATTGCTGGTTAAATGCACTTGTTGTGATAGCTTGACCAACCACACTACTGAGGGTTAAATGCACTTGGTGACGGGCGCAGCTTGCCCCTGATGTAGTATATGGCCAAAAAATAAACAGACTATTGCTGGTTAAATGCACTTGGTGTGACAGCTTCACCCTGATGTAGGCTTTAGCCAAAAAACAACCACACCATTGAGGGTTAAATGCACTTGGTGACAGGCGCAGCTTGCCCCTGATGTAGTATATGGCCAAAAAATAAACAGACTATTGCTGGTTAAATGCACTTGGTGTGACAGCTTCACCCTGATGTAGGCTTTAGCCAAAAAACAACCACACCATTGAGGGTTAAATGCACTTGGTCGCAGCTTGTGCTGGCGCACCACAAGACACAAAATGGCCGCCGATCACCCCAGAAAAATGTGACTGACAAACGGTCTGGGCAGCCTAAAAACAGTGAGCAATTGAGTATCAGCAGCTCAATGATCCACAGCTGCAGATCGATCAATAATCAAGTACTTTGGAGGAGTTAATCTGCCTAATCTCGCCCTACTGTCGCAGCCGCAACCTCTCCCTACGCTAATCAGAGCAGAGTGACGGGCGGCGCTATGTGACTCCAGCTTAAATAGAGGCTGGGTCACATGGTGCTCTGGCCAATCACAGCCATGCCAATAGTAGGCATGGCTGTGATGGCCTCTTGGGGCAAGTAGTATGACGCTTGTTGATTGGCTGCTTTGCAGCCTTTCAAAAAGCGCCAAGAAAGCGTCACAAAAGCGCCAAGAAAGCGACGAACACCGAACCCGAACCCGGACTTTTACGAAAATGTCTGGGTTCGGGTCCGTGTCACGGACACCCCAAAATTCAGTACGAACCCGAACTATACAGTTCGAGTTCGCTCATCCCTAGTCATTGATTAAAGCCTCTTTCGGGAAATATTAGGGGGAATTTATCATGAGTTTCTTCGAGTCTCATGTCAGTCTGAGTTGTACATTGTATGATAAATCTGAGCCATCTTTACGAATGTTACTCCAGTTCTCTATTCCACGCCCTACTGGAATAAGAGTTCACCTTTTTTTTACGTTGTTAGTAAATATGGCGCACACCTAATTAACATTTATACCATGTCTGCTTTCCGACCCATTAAAAAAAAAAAAGTGAAGATGTACAATAAAAAATTCAAATATTTGCCCACAAATAGAGTGCATTATGACGTTTTTACAGCAGAAAACCAGCACAAATGATAATTTCCCTGACAGCTGGGGCGTAGCTATAGGGCAGGGCTGGCCAACCTGAGGCCCTCCAGCTGTTGCAAAACTACAACTCCCAGCATGCCCAGGCTACCTACAGCTATCAGCCTACAGCAGGGCATGGTGGGAGTTGTAGTTTTACAACAGCTGGAGAGCCTCAGGTTGGCCATGCCTGCTACAGGGGGTGCAGAGGTAGCAGTCGCTACCGGACCCAGGAGCCTAAGGGGGCCCAAAGACCCTTGTGCCACATAAGAAGACACCAGTATTATAGAAAGTGCATGCTGTTCAAGTTACACCTCTGGCTGGAGGGAAAGGGCTAATCTCAAGAATTTGTACAGGGGGGTGCCGTTTCAATGTTTGCCTTAGGCAGCACAAAGGCAATGTGCTTCCCTGCCCCTGGCCATAAAGCACTGAAGGAAAGGGGGCCCAAGCTGAACTCTTGCACCAAAGCCCATGAGCGTTTAGCTACGCCCCTGCCTGACAGTATATAGAGAACCTTGGAAATTTGTACTTGAGGGATCTGAGTGAAAGAATTGATGACTGTGGTATGTTTCATGATCCTAGTAGGAGCGTTACACTAGTTGCAAAAAATGATCCAGAACAATATAAAAAAAAAACATTTTGGGGGACATTTACTAACCTTTAAATGTCTAGCTAACTAGCCACTTTTGTGGGGTTCAGGTTGCACAATTTGTTGCATGCCATTTTTAGAAAAGAGGACGTGTCATGGGCGGCACTGAAGGCACACCACATTTATCTTTCTTCATGCCTGTTTTCAGGGGAAATCAAGACGAGCGTACAATATGCTGTTCTTGATAAATGCCTCCCTTTATGTATTAATTGTAGAAAATGCAAACCTTTTTCCATAGCTAGATGCTTGTAAAAAAAAAAATACCTATCCAGCTATGCACAATGTGTGTGAATTATCTACGTAATCAAAAACAGGTTCAAAACCAGAATATAACAGCACTATTACAATATAAAAAGTCACTTGCCACCGCTGTATTGCAGCCATTAGTTAGACCATTTTGTCAACATTGTGCATGTAGTCAGAACAGAACTAGCCTGCGGAGCACGAAAGGATATTTTAATGTAGACTCCAATAGAAGGATGAAGAATTAGCATGGTCAGATATCTTTATCACAGTGCCCAGTGGCAAAACTAAAACATAGGTTTGAAACCCAAATTTCTCTGAACCTTTTTAAAAACCTTTTTAAGAAACTTTGGTAGAAAAGCCCTCTAGAGGTTACCAATATTGATTGGTAAAAAAAAAGTAATCTCTTTAGGTTTAGGGGCATGCCAGTACAAATTATGGAACATGTTCTTTCCTCTCTAAGGGCAGTCAAGTTTTCATCCCTCGGTTGGTATGTAATTCCCATCAGGGCACTGATCAGACACCTATTTTGTGTGCTTTGCTGCTTTATATTAAGCTGTTTACAGTCACATTTGTAAATGTGGGAGCGATGGACACTTAATTATATATATACTAATTACAACCTAACTCTTTTCTGCCTCTCTAGTCAAAATGTTTCCATTGTGTAGCCATCGTTTTTCATTTCTAATCATTATTTGATTCCCTGTGGCTGCCTGCTACTTATTTGTACTAGCACCATTCATCCATTGAGACCTTTCCATCTGTCACACAGCTTTGCCTTTTCCCCAGAAGCTTCATTCTCCTGCTGTGACATATTTGCTATATCTTGGTTTGGTTCGATATTAGCAAGCCTTTTTAATTTTTAGTTTTACTTTGGATAAATGCCAAATTGGTGTTATTTCACATCTGAAATGGCAACACATGTGATATTAGTTTGATTAAAGGAAAGCTATCATCAAGACATATAGAGATTCCCAAAATAAACATGTTCATTTTTATTTCATTAAGAATGGGTCATAGTTGTCATATTCATTTTTTTTAATAAAAACGTGCAGAGAGTGACGCACAGGAATGGTGCAAACAATGGAGGAGGTGCTCTCAGTAAAAAAGGAATCACCCTTCCTTTTAAAAGTGAATAATATATAAATAAAATACTGGGCACTCTCCAAATATATGTACCTCACAGTTTATTGATAATATTAAGCAAGCAATTCATAAAACACACATGATTAGAATGATTAGTAAAACATATATATAAAAAAAGTGTAAAAAACTGAATAAGTTAATAAAAATATCAAGAGCCCTGGATAATGATATGTCCCAAATCTGTGGGGATGATAATGCTAAAAGTAAATGTCCATTCCACTTTGATGGTAAAATTCTGTACAGTCTTTGCAAGAAAAATGAAATCCACAGTGTTATTGTCCTTCAAGTAGAAGACAGAAAAGTAGCTGGTGAATAGCAGTGATTGTTATGTGCGGCGTCCCGCTGTTACTCACTGTTACGATGTTACACCAGATTCTGCTGCTATGCCAAAGCCTTTAGGAGTTGTAGATAGGATCGGTATTTCCTTCGGTCCTTTCCCCACGCTGTCTTTTAACACGCCGCTCTATAGATGTGAGTTTCGGCGCTTGTTGCATTCATCGGCTCCTTTTTCAGCGCTGGACGAGCGTCATACGTCCCTCTAATGAATCTATGTCGGATGCGCCTTGGATCTCCGATCTTGACAGGGTTAACTTGGGGTGTACGTGGTCCTTCAGCTGGCAAGTTCAATGTCCATAGGGGGGTTTTTCTTTACACCAAACGCGTTTCGGGGTCCTTTATCACCCCTTCCTCAGTGGAAGACCACTGAGGAAGGGGTGATAAAGGACCCCGAAACGCGTTTGGTGTAAAGAAAAAACCCCCTATGGACATTGAACTTGCCAGCTGAAGGACCACGTACACCCCAAGTTAACCCTGTCAAGATCGGAGATCCAAGGCGCATCCGAAATAGATTCATTAGAGGGACGTATGACGCTCGTCCAGCGCTGAAAAAGGAGCCGATGAATGCAACAAGCGCCGAAACTCACATCTATAGAGCGGCGTGTTAAAAGACAGCGTGGGGAAAGGACCGAAGGAAATACCGATCCTATAAATTCACAGTAGAAAATATAAATACAATGTAGGAATATAAACTGCGTGTCACTGAATAATTATCCTACTTAAAACATAACTTTTAGTAATTATTAATTAAAAATAAGTCCCACAAGAAACAATGTGTATGTTTTGATACCTGCACAAGTGAAATAATAAGGACTTATGTACAGTAGGACACAAGGGCAAATACATAAATAATCTCATATGCTCAGATTTGGACCAACATAGTCCCACTCACGGTTTGATGGTATTTTCTTATATGGAAATAAACCACGACAGAACAGGTGTAGTGGGAAGGTCCACAGGCATCTTGGTTGAGAGAATTTGAAAATAGAGCGATATTTTCTATTTGCGGGATGGAAAAGGCAGAAGGTGGGGAGAGAAATATCCCTATCAAACTATATAATCCTGCCTAAAAGCGGAGAAATCTCCCGCCTAAATGCGGGAGAATCACCTCCAGAGGAGGCGACCCCACTTATCGGTGGCTTTCCCTATTATCCTGTCCCTGTAAAAGTAGCTCCCAGTGTCTGTACAGCCAAAAATTGAAGTAATTTGAAATTCCCAACGCGTTTCCTCCAATACAGTTGTGACCGGATTCATCAGGGGAAAAAAGAAGATGTAAATATATTGTATAGATGTGGCATAATAGCCCTCAGCAACAATGGCTCTTCTGTTGATAAATCCAACTGGGTAATGCAGTCCAGGGATCTCTCTGTGACTGCACCTCTATATATACGCTAAAGTAAACTGGACAAACTTTAGATGAATTAATTACCTCATGGTGTGTATGATAATCGGCGTGCGTTCCACCGCCAGCCAGGCAAAACCGGAAGTGCGTCAGGTCACGTGCGCCAACCGCTGCTATTGGCCGGCGGTGGAACGCAGGCCGTGGATGAACCGCATGAAAACCGGAAGTATGTCACATACACCGGAAGTGACACATGCGGAGCGCTGAGGCGCATGGTATATGCGTTCCAAGATAATCACCAGCGAATAAACATACATGGAAAGGAATAATAGAAAAAAATACTATTTGAAATTTAAAGATACATAGTCAATGGACGTTATTAGATGAATGGTTGTCAAGTGAAGCATATATGAGTTGATTAAAAAGAGGGTTGGATTAATAGTGTGGGAGATTAAATAGAAACAGGAAGGAACATTATATTGTCATTACTTATGACTAATAGAGTCCTAACAACCGATAAAGATTCCATTTAAATAAAGATATTACAAAGTAGACCTATTGCGGTCTGATGCCTTCATTTGTATAGTCCGAAAAAAGATAAACAGTAATTTTGATCAATGCAATGAGGTATATCAAGTTATCGAAATGGATATCCTATATTTTATATCAATTGGACCATGACCACAAAGAGATTTATGATGAGAGCATGGTAGAATTGATGATATATAAGACTAAATAATTATAAAGTAACGCCATTCAAAACGCCATACTCAGATAAAGCAACTAAATGACAAAATTTCGTTGAGTCCGGACGGGCTCACAGTTTTTAAACGGTAAGTCCATTCGGACTCTCAGATCTGCTGACTACAGTTCCCGAGGGAAGCCCAGATACAGAGGATCAAAGGGACCTAGAGGTCGCAGGGGAAAATATCAAAAATGGGGAACCAATACCAGAAACAACCCACATACTACATACTCAGAAGCATCATGTTCATCTGGTTCTGGCTTGCCTTCCAATTTTTTAGGGTCAGGGGGGATCCCGTACGACCTCAGGGACCGACCCCGATCAGCCAAATAGACACATCCCAGAAAGGACAAATTATTAACCTTACCGACTATACTTTTTCAGATACTGAAATAAATATACTTACTAGGGGTACCTCTTTTGTACCAACTACCAGGTACAATTCTTTTTCTTGGGTGAAGGACCTACACCTGTTCTGTCGTAAACTTAAATGGCAGAAATTCTTCAGACACAGTGATTTGGAGGAGAGTGTAAAATTAGGGATTCCATTGAATGAACTCCCTCTGGTCAGAAATTTGGCCGACCTTCTATCAGAGGGGGAAAGAAAAATAGGTGAAGGTCCCTTCACCAACCTCAAACCAAAAAGCATTAAACTCCCTCCCCCAACAGAAAATAGCTCTATTGACTTATTTTTGACAATAGTAACTAAAGAGCTAGAAAAACTGGACAATAAACAGCCTAAAAACGGTTCAAATCTGAATAAAAAGGAAATAGAGGCCATGATGCAAATTCAATCAAACCATGATATTATTTTAAAACCATCTGATAAAGGTGGCAATTTGGTGGCTATGAACCACCAAGAATACAAACGAATGTGTAATACCATCTTAAATGACAAAAATTACTATCAGATTCTTGGGGCCGACCCTACAGATGATTTCACTAGGGACCTTGAAATCATCTTGATAGAAGCCCTAGATAATAAAGTAATATCAAATGATGAAGTAAAATTCATACTTGTACCACACCCCCAAATTGCCACCTTTTACACTATTCCAAAAATCCATAAAGGACTAAGCCCATTAAAAGGACGTCCCATTGTTTCAGGTATTAATTCCCTTACACAAAATGCGGGTATCTACATTGATAAGATCTTGAGAGATTATGTCACAGCCCTTCCCTCTTATATTAGGGATACGTCCGATCTATTGAGCAAGATAGACGGTATACATCTTGAAGATGATATTCTCATAGCCTCTATTGATGTAGAGGCTTTATATAGCAATATCCCACATGACAAGGGACTGTATGCCATAAATCATTTCCTCAGGAGCCGTGGTACACAATATCATGCGCATAGTAATTTTGTTCTGAAATTAATGGATTTCATCCTCAGACATAATTACTTTCTTTTTGATGCCCGTTTCTTCCACCAGCTCAGGGGCACGGCAATGGGGAGCGCTTGTGCCCCCACTTATGCTAACCTGTTCCTGGGCTGGTGGGAGGATACTGTAGTCTTTGCAGATGAATGCCCTTGGACGTCGAGAATAGTCTTCTGGGGCCGCTATATCGATGATATACTGATATTCTGGGGTGGCCCCAGACGACTATTCTCAGACTTTCTGGCCGATCTAAATAAGAACGATATAGGTATGCACTTCACCTGTGAGGTGTATAACCAAGGTCTGGCCTTTTTGGATCTTTTTATCACCCTACAGAATGGGACTATCACTACAAGGACTCACAGAAAACCCACAGCAACTAATAGTTTGCTTAGGTGGGAAAGCCATCACCCTGAAAATCTCAAGTGTGGTATCCCTAAGGGGACAATATTTGCGAGTCCGCAGAAATTGCACTACCCAGAGTGATTTCTTCAGCCAAGCTAAAGACCTTAAAACCAGGTTTAATCAAAGAGGGTATCCTGATTACCCCTTAAAAAGGGCCTTCAGGTCAGCCTTGAGTAAAGACAGAACGGATCTTTTGTCACCCAACCCTAAAAAAACTGATATGGATCCCATTTTTCGCATCATTGGGACATATGACACCTGTAGTAGAGAAGTTAGAAATATCTTCCAAAAATATTGGGATATGCTCTTGCTGGACCCTGATATCCATGATATACTTCCATCAAAACCAGCCATAACATACAGGAGGGGTAGATCTTTAGGTGACCGTTTTGTTCATAGTCATTACACAGCGCCCAAACAAATAGGCACTTGGCTAGATAGAAAACCTCTGGGTATGTTCCGATGCGGATCGTGTATAGCTTGCCCATACATATACCAAACTAAAAACTTTACAAGCCACACTACCAACAAAACCTATATTATTCGGGACTTTGCAAATTGCAAAACAACTGGGGTAGTCTATCTCTGTATCTGTGTATGTAAACTTCAGTATGTCGGCAAAACAAAACGTGAACTCAGAAGAAGAATTGGAGACCACCTTGGAGACATAAGGCACAAAAGGGACACTACCATCTCTAGACATGTGCATGATCTCCATGGTGGAAATCCAAAATGTCTGAAGTTCTGCGTTGTTGAGGTCATTCGTCCATCCCCCAGAGGGGGTGACCTCGACAAGAGAATCCTACAAAAAGAGTCCGAATGGACTTACCGTTTAAAAACTGTGAGCCCGTCCGGACTCAACGAAATTTTGTCATTTAGTTGCTTTATCTGAGTATGGCGTTTTGAATGGCGTTACTTTATAATTATTTAGTCTTATATATCATCAATTCTACCATGCTCTCATCATAAATCTCTTTGTGGTCATGGTCCAATTGATATAAAATATAGGATATCCATTTCGATAACTTGATATACCTCATTGCATTGATCAAAATTACTGTTTATCTTTTTTCGGACTATACAAATGAAGGCATCAGACCGCAATAGGTCTACTTTGTAATATCTTTATTTAAATGGAATCTTTATCGGTTGTTAGGACTCTATTAGTCATAAGTAATGACAATATAATGTTCCTTCCTGTTTCTATTTAATCTCCCACACTATTAATCCAACCCTCTTTTTAATCAACTCATATATGCTTCACTTGACAACCATTCATCTAATAACGTCCATTGACTATGTATCTTTAAATTTCAAATAGTATTTTTTTCTATTATTCCTTTCCATGTATGTTTATTCGCTGGTGATTATCTTGGAACGCATATACCATGCGCCTCAGCGCTCCGCATGTGTCACTTCCGGTGTATGTGACATACTTCCGGTTTTCATGCGGTTCATCCACGGCCTGCGTTCCACCGCCGGCCAATAGCAGCGGTTGGCGCACGTGACCTGACGCACTTCCGGTTTTGCCTGGCTGGCGGTGGAACGCACGCCGATTATCATACACACCATGAGGTAATTAATTCATCTAAAGTTTGTCCAG
The DNA here is from genome assembly GCF_014858855.1 of Bufo gargarizans. NCBI lineage: Eukaryota > Metazoa > Chordata > Amphibia > Anura > Bufonidae > Bufo > Bufo gargarizans. The sequence goes on from NC_058083.1 coordinate 252,547,583, forward strand.
TTTACTTTAGCGTATATATAGAGGTGCAGTCACAGAGAGATCCCTGGACTGCATTACCCAGTTGGATTTATCAACAGAAGAGCCATTGTTGCTGAGGGCTATTATGCCACATCTATACAATATATTTACATCTTCTTTTTTCCCCTGATGAATCCGGTCACAACTGTATTGGAGGAAACGCGTTGGGAATTTCAAATTACTTCAATTTTTGGCTGTACAGACACTGGGAGCTACTTTTACAGGGACAGGATAATAGGGAAAGCCACCGATAAGTGGGGTCGCCTCCTCTGGAGGTGATTCTCCCGCATTTAGGCGGGAGATTTCTCCGCTTTTAGGCAGGATTATATAGTTTGATAGGGATATTTCTCTCCCCACCTTCTGCCTTTTCCATCCCGCAAATAGAAAATATCGCTCTATTTTCAAATTCTCTCAACCAAGATGCCTGTGGACCTTCCCACTACACCTGTTCTGTCGTGGTTTATTTCCATATAAGAAAATACCATCAAACCGTGAGTGGGACTATGTTGGTCCAAATCTGAGCATATGAGATTATTTATGTATTTGCCCTTGTGTCCTACTGTACATAAGTCCTTATTATTTCACTTGTGCAGGTATCAAAACATACACATTGTTTCTTGTGGGACTTATTTTTAATTAATAATTACTAAAAGTTATGTTTTAAGTAGGATAATTATTCAGTGACACGAAATACCGATCCTATCTACAACTCCTAAAGGCTTTGGCATAGCAGCAGAATCTGGTGTAACATCGTAACAGTGAGTAACAGCGGGACGCCGCACATAACAATCACTGCTATTCACCAGCTACTTTTCTGTCTTCTACTTGAAGGACAATAAGACTGTGGATTTCATTTTTCTTGCAAAGACTGTACAGAATTTTACCATCAAAGTGGAATGGACATTTACTTTTAGCATTATCATCCCCACAGATTTGGGACATATCATTATCCAGGGCTCTTGATATTTTTATTAACTTATTCAGTTTTTTACACTTTTTTTATATATATGTTTTACTAATCATTCTAATCATGTGTGTTTTATGAATTGCTTGCTTAATATTATCAATAAACTGTGAGGTACATATATTTGGAGAGTGCCCAGTATTTTATTTATATATCATTTTTTTTAATATTTCATTTTCCTACTAATCCTGGACATTGTAGTTAGTATGCTTTTAACATTGCTTAATGACATTGTTTAAACCAAATATAAAACTAGAAATGGCTTAATGAAGAATAAAATAGTAAATGTAATTTATCTTTAGCAAATATCTATCTATCTTATCTATCTATCTATCTATCTATCTCTCTATCTATCTCTCTGTACAGTGTCTATTTATGTAATGTATGTACGGAAACAAATGAAATAAAAGAAAGGCAGCATACTAAGCCTATGTTCGCATTGGTGGTGTTTTTCCTATTAAAAACAATGGAATGCAATAGACCTCCCCCATAATATAATGGGGTCCAACAGTCATGCAATCTATATGGCACTGACTCACAGTTGACATTTATGATGCAAACCATGATACAGATCTGAACACATATATTACCAGTAACAATTTTGTTCCTTGCTTTCTCCTGCCTATGAGCAAAGTAGACAAGTTTGGTGATATGTATTTGTAAATTAGCCCTTTTTCAGCCTTCAGCTAAAATGGAAAGACAAAAAAAAAAAACAATAACACAGAATAAAGTGGCTTAAATGGGAGAAAATGCTCAACCCCAAACACTGTAGCGTGTTTATAATCGGGTGAGCAATTCCTCCGCTAGTGATCAGTTGCTAACAGCAATCCCCAGAAAAAATGCCAATATCTTCCACTCAGGAACATATCGGAGCCCTGCTCACCCCGTCAAGGTATCTCAGTGTGGCGTGGGACCTACCGCTAAACTACCTATCGTGTGTGAACACAGTCTGATGGGTGCTAAGGACCGACTGACAGCCAGTTCCTGCATACCTCCATAGTAGGATCCCTAATACAATGGGAAGGAGGAGGAGGCTGCGAGCCCCACCTATAACAGGCCATGTATCACCGGCTACCAGGTGCACCAGAATGTTACCAATGACAAGCATTAGCACATTCAATACATATAAAGAAAAATCACTGAATAAAGTGGCCTAAATGGGAGGAAATGCTCAACCCTAAACACTGTAGCGTGTTTATAATCGGGGGACCAATTCCTCCGCAAGTGATTCATTGCTAAACAGCAATCCCCAGCAAAAATGTATACAATGGAGGATGCCGTCAGCGGACCACATGCACCACAATGACATCCTACACAAGATGAAATAATGTGTGGATGAAAATATAAAAATATAACCTTGCCACTGGGTTTTGGAGGGGCCTGTTTGACAGCCTCTTTCCTCTGGATTAGGGCCCACATACTAACTTTGAAGGAGAAGATAGACCGGCCGCACAGTCTAAATCTGTGGAACTGTTTTGGGCAGGAAAGCCATGTTTGCGGTCGGTCAAATGTGACTTCCATGGAATTCGTAAACCCCTGCTCGGATCTGGGTGATTTTTGGATATGTTGTTCACCTAGATCAGAGTTAACCATGGATATATAATTTATGGGGATATGTTTTTATATTTTTTTTCTGTGGTTGGGAAAAATGTGTGTTTTCTGCCTATGAGTGATTACGTTAATTGTGTCACACGCAATGCCCATTGTTTTTGTTGATTGTGTCACAGATAGGGATGAGCGAACTCGAACTGTATAGTTCGGGTTCGTACCGAATTTTGGGGTGTCCGTGACACGGACCCGAACCCGGACATTTTCGTAAAAGTCCGGGTTCGGGTTCGGTGTTCGTCGCTTTCTTCGCGCTTTTGTGACGCTTTCTTGGCGCTTTTTGAAAGGCTGCAAAGCAGCCAATCAACAAGCGTCATACTACTTGCCCCAAGAGGCCATCACAGCCATGCCTACTATTGGCATGGCTGTGATTGGCCAGAGCACCATGTGACCCAGCCTCTATTTAAGCTGGAGTCACATAGCGCCGCCCGTCACTCTGCTCTGATTAGCGTAGGGAGAGGTTGCGGCTGCGACAGTAGGGCGAGATTAGGCAGATTAACTCCTCCAAAGGACTTGATTAACTGATCGATCTGCAGCTGTGGATCATTGAGCTGCTGATCCTCAATTGCTCACTGTTTTTAGGCTGCACAGACCGTTTGTCAGTCACATTTTTCTGGGGTGATCGGCGGCCATTTTGTGTCTTGTGGTGCGCCAGCACAAGCTGCGACCAAGTGCATTTAACCCTCAATGGTGTGGTTGTTTTTTGGCTAAAGCCTACATCAGGGTGAAGCTGTCACACCAAGTGCATTTAACCAGCAATAGTCTGTTCATTTTTTGGCCATATACAAAATCAGGGGCAAGCTGCGCCTGTCACCAAGTGCATTTAACCCTCAATGGTGTGGTTGTTTTTTGGCTAAAGCCTACATCAGGGTGAAGCTGTCACACCAAGTGCATTTAACCAGCAATAGTCTGTTCATTTTTTGGCCATATACTAAATCAGGGGCAAGCTGCGCCTGTCACCAAGTGCATTTAACCCTCAATGGTGTGGTTGTTTTTTGGCTAAAGCCTACATCAGGGTGAAGCTGTCACACCAAGTGCATTTAACCAGCAATAGTCTGTTTATTTTTTGGCCATATCCCAGTCTAATTCTGTCACTAAATCCATACCGGTCACCCAGCGCCTAAATACTAGGCCTCAAATTTATATCCAGCTAAATCTGTCCCTAGTGCTGTAGCTGGGCGAGTTATTTAGTGTCCGTTCAAGCACATTTCTTGTTCTGGGTTGAAATACAATTCCCAATTTAGCAATTTCATAATTTAGTGGTTTCTGCTATATCAGAGCTATTTGAAATCTATCCCTAAAAGGGTATATAATATTCAAGGTGCACATTGGGTCATTCAGAATAACTTCACACACACCCGCTACTGTGTATTTCCAAGTCTAATTCTGTCACTAAACCCATACCTGTCACGCAGCGCCTAAATACTAGGCCTCAAATTTATATCCAGCTAAATCTGTCCCTAGTGCTGTAGCTGGGCGAGTTATTTAGTGTCCGTTCAAGCACATTTCTTGTTCTGGGTTGAAATACAATTCCCAATTTAGCAATTTCATAATTTAGTGGTTTCTGCTATATCAGAGCTATTTGAAATCTATCCCTAAAAGGGTATATAATATTCAAGGTGCACATTGGGTCATTCAGAATAACTTCACACACACCCGCTACTGTGTATTTCCAAGTCTAATTCTGGCACTAAACCCATACCTGTCACCCAGCGCCTAAATACTAGGCCTCAAATTTATATCCCGCTAAATCTGTCCTTAGTGCTGTAGCTGGGCGAGTTATTTAGTGTCCGTTCAAGCACATTTCTTGTTCTGGGTTGAAATACAATTCCCAATTTAGCAATTTCATAATTTAGTGGTTTCTGCTATATCAGAGCTATTTGAAATCTATCCCTAAAAGGGTATATAATATTCAAGGTGCACATTGGGTCATTCAGAATAACTTCACACACACCCGCTACTGTGTATTTCCAAGTCTAATTCTGTCACTAAACCCATACCTGTCACCCAGCGCCTAAATACTAGGCCTCAAATTTATATCCTGCTAAATCTCTCGTTAACGCTGTCCTGTTGTGGCTGGGAAAGTTATTTAGTGTCCGTCAAAGCACATTTTTTGTTCTGGGTTGAAATACAATTCCCAATTTAGCAATTTCATAATTTAGTGGTTTCTGCTATATCAGAGCTATTTGAAATCTATCCCTAAAAGGGTATATAATATTCAAGGTGCACATAGGGTCATTCAGAATAACTTCACACACACGCTTCTGTGCATTTCCAAGTCTAATTCTGTCACTAAATCCATACCGGTCACCCAGCGCCTAAATACTAGGCCTCAAATTTATATCCAGCTAAATCTGTCCCTAGTGCTGTAGCTGGGCGAGTTATTTAGTGTCCGTTCAAGCACATTTCTTGTTCTGGGTTGAAATACAATTCCCAATTTAGCAATTTCATAATTTAGTGGTTTCTGCTATATCAGAGCTATTTGAAATCTATCCCTAAAAGGGTATATAATATTCAAGGTGCACATAGGGTCATTCAGAATAACTTCACACACCCGCTACTGTGCATTTCCAAATCTAATTCTGTCACTAAACCCATACCTGTCACCCAGCGCCTAAATACTAGGCCTCAAATTTATATCCCGCTAAATCTCTCGTTACCGCTGTCCTGTTGTGGCTGGGAAAGTTATTTAGTGTCCGTCAAAGCACATTTTTTGTTCTGGGTTGAAATACAATTCCCAATTTAGCAATTTCATAATTTAGTCGTTTCTGCTATATCAGAGCTATTTGAAATCTATCCCTAAAAGGGTAGATCATATTGAAGGTGCACATAGGGTCATTCAGAATAACTTCACACACACGCTTCTGTGCATTTCCAAGTCTAATTCTGTCACTAAATCCATACCGGTCACCCAGCGCCTAAATACTAGGCCTCAAATTTATATCCCGCTGAATTTGAATACAATACATTGGGCCAAATAATATATTTGTTGTTGTGGTGAACCATAACAATGAGAAAAACATCTAGTAAGGGACGCGGACGTGGACATGGTCGTGGTGGTGTTAGTGGACCCTCTGGTGCTGGGAGAGGACGTGGCCGTTCTGCCACATCCACACGTCCTAGTGTACCAACTACCTCAGGTCCCAGTAGCCGCCAGAATTTACAGCGATATATGGTGGGGCCCAATGCCGTTCTAAGGATGGTAAGGCCTGAGCAGGTACAGGCATTAGTCAATTGGGTGGCCGACAGTGGATCCAGCACGTTCACATTATCTCCCACCCAGTCTTCTGCAGAAAGCGCACAGATGGCGCCTGAAAACCAACCCCATCAGTCTGTCACATCACCCCCATGCATACCAGGGAAACTGTCTCAGCCTCAAGTTATGCAGCAGTCTCTTATGCTGTTTGAAGACTCCGCTGGCAGGGTTTCCCAAGGGCATCCACCTAGCCCTTCCCCAGCGGTGAAAGACATAGAATGCACTGACGCACAACCACTTATGTTTCCTGATGATGAGGACATGGGAATACCACCTCAGCATGTCTCTGATGATGACGAAACACAGGTGCCAACTGCTGCGTCTTTCTGCAGTGTGCAGACTGAACAGGAGGTCAGGGATCAAGACTGGGTGGAAGACGATGCAGGGGACGATGAGGTCCTAGACCCCACATGGAATGAAGGTCGTGCCACTGACTTTCACAGTTCGGAGGAAGAGGCAGTGGTGAGACCGAGCCAACAGCGTAGCAAAAGAGGGAGCAGTGGGCAAAAGCAGAACACCCGCCGCCAAGAGACTCCGCCTGCTACTGACCGCCGCCATCTGGGACCGAGCACCCCAAAGGCAGCTTCAAGGAGTTCCCTGGCATGGCACTTCTTCAAACAATGTGCTGACGACAAGACCCGAGTGGTTTGCACGCTGTGCCATCAGAGCCTGAAGCGAGGCATTAACGTTCTGAACCTGAGCACAACCTGCATGACCAGGCACCTGCATGCAAAGCATGAACTGCAGTGGAGTAAACACCTTAAAACCAAGGAAGTCACTCAGGCTCCCCCTGCTACCTCTTCTGCTGCTGCCGCCTCGGCCTATTCTGCTGCTGCCGCCTCGGCCTCTTCCTCCGCCTCTGGAGGAACGTTGGCACCTGCCGCCCAGCAAACAGGGGATGTACCACCAACACCACCACCACCACCTCCGTCACCAAGCGTCTCAACCATGTCACACGCCAGCGTTCAGCTCTCCATCTCACAAACATTTGATAGAAAGCGTAAATTCCCACCTAGCCACCCTCGATCCCTGGCCCTGAATGCCAGCATTTCTAAACTACTGGCCTATGAAATGCTGTCATTTAGGCTGGTGGACACAGACAGCTTCAAACAGCTCATGTCGCTTGCTGTCCCACAGTATGTTGTTCCCAGCCGGCACTACTTCTCCAAGAGAGCCGTGCCTTCCCTGCACAACCAAGTATCCGATAAAATCAAGTGTGCACTGCGCAACGCCATCTGTGGCAAGGTCCACCTAACCACAGATACGTGGACCAGTAAGCACGGCCAGGGACGCTATATCTCCCTAACTGCACACTGGGTAAATGTAGTGGCAGCTGGGCCCCAGGCGGAGAGCTGTTTGGCGCACGTCCTTCCGCCGCCAAGGATCGCAGGGCAACATTCTTTGCCTCCTGTTGCCACCTCCTCCTTCTCGGCTTCCTCCTCCTCTTCTTCCACCTGCTCATCCAGTCAGCCACACACCTTCACCACCAACTTCAGCACAGCCCGGGGTAAACGTCAGCAGGCCATTCTGAAACTCATATGTTTGGGGGACAGGCCCCACACCGCACAGGAGTTGTGGCGGGGTATAGAACAACAGACCGACAAGTGGTTGCTGCCGGTGAGCCTCAAGCCCGGCCTGGTGGTGTGTGATAATGGGCGAAATCTCGTTGCAGCTCTGGGACTAGCCAATTTGACGCACATCCCTTGCTTGGCGCATGTGCTGAATTTGGTGGTGCAGAAGTTCATTCACAACTACCCCGACATGTCAGAGCTGCTGCATAAAGTGCGGGCCGTCTGTTCGCGCTTCCGGCGTTCACATCCTGCCGCTGCTCGCCTGTCTGCGCTACAGCGTAACTTCGGCCTTCCCGCTCACCGCCTCATATGCGACGTGCCCACCAGGTGGAACTCCACCTTGCACATGCTGGACAGACTGTGCGAGCAGCAGCAGGCCATAGTGGAGTTTCAGCTGCAGCACGCACGGGTCAGTCGCACTACAGAACAGCACCACTTCACCACCAATGACTGGGCCTCCATGCGAGACCTGTGTGCCCTGTTGCGCTGTTTCGAGTACTCCACCAACATGGCCAGTGGCGATGACACCGTTATCAGCGTTACAATACCACTTCTATGTCTCCTTGAGAAAACACTTAGGGCGATGATGGAACAGGAGGTGGCCCAGGAGGAGGAGGAGGAGGATGAGGAAGAGGGGTCATTTTTAGCACTTTCAGGCCAGTCTCTTCGAAGTGACTCAGAGGGAGGTTTTTTGCAACAGCAGAGGCCAGGTACAAATGTGGCCAGCCAGGGCCCACTACTGGAGGACGAGGAGGACGAGGATGAGGAGGAGGTGGAGGAGGATGAGGATGAAGCATGGTCACAGCGGGGTGGCACCCAACGCAGCTCGGGTCCATCACTGGTGCGTGGCTGGGGGGAAAGGCAGGACGATGACGATACGCCTCCCACAGAGGACAGCTTGTCCTTACCCCTGGGCAGCCTGGCACACATGAGCGACTACATGCTGCAGTGCCTGCGCAACGACAGCAGAGTTGCCCACATTTTAACCTGTGCGGACTACTGGGTTGCCACCCTGCTGGATCCACGCTACAAAGACAATGTGCCCACCTTACTTCCTGCACTGGAGCGTGATAGGAAGATGCGCGAGTACAAGCGCACGTTGGTAGACGCGCTACTGAGAGCATTCCCAAATGTCACAGGGGAACAAGTGGAAGCCCAAGGCCAAGGCAGAGGAGGAGCAAGAGGTCGCCAAGGCAGCTGTGTCACGGCCAGCTCCTCTGAGGGCAGGGTTAGCATGGCAGAGATGTGGAAAACTTTTGTCAACACGCCACAGCTAACTGCACCACCACCTGATACGCAACGTGTTAGCAGGAGGCAACATTTCACTAACATGGTGGAACAGTACGTGTGCACACCCCTCCACGTACTGACTGATGGTTCGGCCCCATTCAACTTCTGGGTCTCTAAATTGTCCACGTGGCCAGAGCTAGCCTTTTATGCCTTGGAGGTGCTGGCCTGCCCGGCAGCCAGCGTTTTGTCTGAACGTGTATTCAGCACGGCAGGGGGCGTCATTACAGACAAACGCAGCCGCCTGTCTACAGCCAATGTGGACAAGCTGACGTTCATAAAAATGAACCAGGCATGGATCCCACAGGACCTGTCCGTCCCTTGTCCAGATTAGACATTAACTACCTCCCCATAACCATATATTATTGGACTCCAGGGCACTTCCTCATTCAATCCTATTTTTATTTTCATTTTACCATTATATTGCGATGCTACCCAAAGTTGAATGAACCTCTCCTCTGCCTGTGTGCTAGGCCTAAATATATGCCAATGGACTGTTGCAGTGGTGGCTGACATGAAGCCTGATTCTCTGCTATGACATGCAGACTAATTCTCTGCTGACATGAAGCCAGATTGTCTGTTACGGGACCTCCCTCCTCTGCCTGGGTGCTGGGCCTAAATTTATGACAATGGACTGTTGCAGTGGTGGCTGACGTGAAGCCTCATTCTCTGCTATGACATGCAGACTGATTCTCTGCTGACATGAAGCCAGATTGTCTGTTACGGGACCTCTCTCCTCTGCCTGTGTGCTAGGCCTAAATATATGCCAATGGACTGTTGCAGTGGTGGCTGACGTGAAGCCTGATTCTCTGCTATGACATGCAGACTGATTCTCTGCTGACATGAAGCCAGATCCTCTGTTACGGGACCTCTCTCCTCTGCCTGTGTGTGTGCTGGGCCTAAATATATGCCAATGGACTGTTGCAGTGGTGGCTGACGTGAAGCCTCATTCTCTGCTATGACATGCAGACTAATTCTCTGCTGACATGAAGACAGATTCTCTGTTACGGGACCTCCCTCCTCTGCCTGGGTGCTGGGCCTAAATATATGCCAATGGACTGTTGCAGTGGTGGGTGACGTGAAGCCTCATTCTCTGCTATGACATGCAGACTAATTCTCTGCTGACATGAAGCCAGATTGTCTGTTACGGGACCTCTCTCCTCTGCCTGTGTGTGTGCTGGGCCTAAATATATGCCAATGGACTGTTGCAGTGGTGGCTGACGTGAAGCCTCATTCTCTGCTATGACATGCGGACTAATTCTCTGCTGACATGAAGACAGATTCTCTGTTACGGGACCTCTCTCCTCTGCCTGTGTGTGTGCTGGGCCTAAATATATGCCAATGGACTGTTGCAGTGGTGGCTGACGTGAAGCCTCATTCTCTGCTATGACATGCAGACTAATTCTCTGCTGACATGAAGACAGATTCTCTGTTACGGGACCTCCCTCCTCTGCCTGGGTGCTGGGCCTAAATATATGCCAATGGACTGTTGCAGTGGTGGGTGACGTGAAGCCTGATTCTCTGCTATGACATGCAGACTAATTCTCTGCTGACATGAAGACAGATTCTCTGTTACGGGACCTCTCTCCTCTGCCTGTGTGTGTGCTGGGCCTAAATATATGCCAATGGACTGTTGCAGTGGTGGCTGACGTGAAGCCTCATTCTCTGCTATGACATGCAGACTAATTCTCTGCTGACATGAAGACAGATTCTCTGTTACGGGACCTCTCTCCTCTGCCTGTGTGTGTGCTGGGCCTAAATATATGCCAATGGACTGTTGCAGTGGTGGCTGACGTGAAGCCTCATTCTCTGCTATGACATGCAGACTAATTCTCTGCTGACATGAAGACAGATTCTCTGTTACGGGACCTCCCTCCTCTGCCTGGGTGCTGGGCCTAAATATATGCCAATGGACTGTTGCAGTGGTGGCTGACGTGAAGCCTCATTCTCTGCTATGACATGCAGACTGATTCTCTGCTGACATGAAGCCAGATCGTCTGTTACGGGACCTCTCTGCTCTGCCTGTGTGCTAGGCCTAAATATATGCCAATGGACTGTTGCAGTGGTGGGTGACGTGAAGCCTCATTCTCTGCTATGACATGCAGACTGATTCTCTGCTGTCATGAAGCCAGATTGTCTGTTACGGGACCTCTCTGCTCTGCCTGTGTGCTAGGCCTAAATATATGCCAATGGACTGTTGCAGTGGTGGGTGACGTGAAGCCTCATTCTCTGCTATGACATGCAGACTAATTCTCTGCTGACATGAAGACAGATTCTCTGTTACGGGACCTCCCTCCTCTGCCTGGGTGCTGGGCCTAAATATATGCCAATGGACTGTTGCAGTGGTGGCTGACGTGAAGCCTCATTCTCTGCTATGACATGCAGACTAATTCTCTGCTGACATGAAGACAGATTCTCTGTTACGGGACCTCTCTCCTCTGCCTGGGTGCCGGGGCCTAAATATCTGAGAATGGACTGTTCCAGTGGTGGGTGACGGGAAGCCAGATTCTCTGCTATGGAACCTCTCTCCAATTGATTTTGGTTAATTTTTATTTATTTAATTTTTAATTTAATTCATTTCCCTATCCACATTTGTTTGCAGGGGATTTACCTACATGTTGCTGCCTTTTGCAGCCCTCTAGCTCTTTCCTGGGCTGTTTTACAGCCTTTTTAGTGCCGAAAAGTTCGGGTCCCCATTGACTTCAATGGGGTTCGGGTTCGGGACGAAGTTCGGATCGGGTTCAGATCCCGAACCCGAACATTTCCGGGATGTTCGGCCGAACTTCTCGAACCCGAACATCCAGGTGTTCGCTCAACTCTAGTCACAGACAATGCCCATTGTACTGTATTTTGTTAATTGTATTACAGGCAGAGGGAGGTTTGTGTACATTAGCTGGGAGTGTCTAACTGTACAATACTGTGTTGATTGGCTGTTGTGTCTTTGTCCTGTGCTCCACAAGGTCCACGTGGGTGGTAACCTTGTGGGGAAAACTATATATAAGAAATGCCTTTGTGCTCATTAAAGAGACCTGCTTTACCCCTTTGTGAAGTCTTGGCTCATGTTTGGCGGATGGTATAACTACAGTCTTGGGGATTGCTACAGTCATGTGAAAAAATTAGGACACCCTTTGAAAGCATGTGGTTTTTTGTAACATTTTTAATAAAAGGTTATTTCATCTCCGTTTCAACAATACAGAGAGATTAAAGTAATCCAACTAAACAAAGAAAACTGAAGAAAAGTCTTTTCAAGATCTTCTGTAAATGTCATTCTACAAAAATGCCTATTCTAACTGAGGAAAAAGATAGGACACCCTCACATGTATTCCCTCTTAAATTGGCTCAGATCTCACACAGGTATATCACACCAGGTGCACATAATTAGTAGATCGTTACTCTGCATGTTGAATGAGGCTTGCCCTATTTAAACCTCAGACATTTAGTTTGGTGTGCTCCTGACTGTTGAAGTGAGAGTGAGCACCATGGTGAGAGCAAAAGAGCTGTCAGAGGACTTCAGAAAAAAGATTGTAGCAGCCTATGAGTCTGGGAAGGGATTTAAAAAGATCTCAAAAGATTTTGAAATCAGCCATTCCACTGTCCGGAAGATAGTCTACAAGTGGAGGGCTTTCAAAACAACTGCCAACATGCCCAGGACTGGTCGCCCCAGCAAGTTCACCCCAAGAGCAGACCGCAAGATGCTAAAAGAGGTCTCCAAAAACCCTAAAGTGTCATCTCGAGAACTACAGCAGGCTCTGGCTACTGTTGATGTAGAAGTACATGCCTCTACAATCAGAAAGAGACTGTACAAGTTTAACTTGCATGGGAGGTGTGCAAGGAGGAAACCTTTGCTTTCCAAGAGAAACATCGAGGCCAGACTGACATTTGCCAGAGATAAAGTTGACAAAGACCAGGACTTCTGGAATAATGTTCTTTGGACAGATGAGTCCAAAATTGAATTATTTGGACACAACAGCAGAGGACATGTTTGGCGTAAACCAAACACAGCATTCCAAGAAAAGAACCTCATACCAACTGTGAAGCATGGAGGTGGAAGTGTCATGGTTTGGGGCTGCTTTGCTGCAGCAGGACCTGGTCAGCTCACCATCATAGAATCCACGATGAATTCTACTGTGTATCAGAAGGTGCTTGAAGAACATGTGAGACCATCAGTTAGAAAATTAAAGCTGAAGCGGAACTGGACCATGCAACATGACAATGACCCAAAACATACTAGTAAATCAACCAAAGATTGGCTGAAAAAGAAGAAATGGAGAGTCCTGGAATGGCCAAGTCAAAGTCCAGATTTGAATCCCATTGAGATGCTGTGGGGTGACTTGAAAAGGGCTGTACGTGCAAGAAACCCCTCAAACATCTCACAGCTGAAAAAGTTCTGCATTGAGGAGTGGGGTAAAATTTCCTCAGACCGATGTCGAAGACTGGTAGATGGCTACAAGAACCGTCTCACTGCAGTTATTTCAGCCAAAGGAGGTAACACTCGCTATTAGGGGCAAGGGTGTCCTATCTTTTTCCTCAGTTAGAATAGGCATTTTTGTAGAATGACATTTACAGAAGATCTTGAAAAGACTTTTCTTCAGTTTTCTTTGTTTAGTCGGATTACTTTAATCTCTCTGTATTGTTGAAACGGAGATGAAATAACCTTTTATTAAAAATGTTACAAAAAACCACATGCTTTCAAAGGGTGTCCTAATTTTTTCACATGACTGTATATCACAATACTCCCCTTAGTATAAGCTCTTGTAAGCGCTTGTTCCTGGTTCCTGCTCTCTGGATTTAGGAGAGGTTCATCCACTGGAAGCTGAAGCCCGGTCTTGAGTCCAGCATGGGATGAGGACCGCGAGACCTCAACCAAGCTGCGGCAGTTCGTGGGTTCGGTTGTGGTTATGGTGTCTGGTCGAGTGCTTGGAGCCCTCCGGACTTGCTAAGAGCATCCGTCAGCGGAAGGTGCGCAGTCGGGGTGCCAGGCATTTCGTTACAACATAAATAACTGAAAAAAGGTGCATCACAATAATATGCGACTGAACATACTGGCTAGACCCTCACGCTGATGTTTAACAGTGTTTCAGTGATTTATGCATTTTTATATTTTCATCCACACATTATTTCATCTTGTGTAGGATGTTTTTGTGGCGCATGTGGTCCGCTGCCTGCATCCTCCATTGTATGCAATTTTGCTGAGGATTAGCGTTAGCAATGGATCACTTGCGGAGGAATTGCTCCCCCCGATTATAAACACGCTACTGTGTTTGGGGTTAAGCATTACCTCCCATTTAGGCCACTTTATTCAGTGATTTGTCTTTATATGTATTGAATGTGCTAATGCTTGTCATTGGTAACATTCTGGTGCGCCTAGTAGCCTGTGTCACATGGCCTGTTATAGGTGGGGCTTGCAGCCTCCTTCTCTCTCCCATTGTATTAGGGATCGTACTATGGAGATATGTAGGAGCTTGGCTGTCAGTCGGTCCTTAGCACCTATCAGACTGTGTTCACACACGATAGGTAGTTTAGCAGTAGGATCCACGCCACACTGAGATACCTTGACGGGGTGCGCAGGGCTCTGATATGTTCCTGACTGGAAGATATTGGCTAAAGTCTCAGCTTTTAACATCAGGGTATGGGTCTAGCCAGTATGGTTAGTCGCATATTATTGTGGTGCACCTTTTTTCAGTGATTTATATAAAATGGAAAGACACATCCATGTGATCCATGTGTGGCAGGCTTTGGTTACAATTACAAAATCAGGAGTCAACTTGGCATATAGACACCCTTCTAGTCTATACTGAATGGCCCAAGGTTATTCAGGAATTTATATGGCCCAGTTTATTATGATTTTCGCCTGTAAAAACCATGTGGGCCAAAAACTGCATCGTAAAAACATATGAACACTGTTAGCCCATATACCTTTAGTGAAATTGAAATGCATGGAATTATGATTGTAATTCAGTTTCAATAACTCTCTGACAACAACATAAGCCCATAGGGCGTGATTTATCAAGACTGGCATTCCCATACGCCAGTCTTGATCTTGGAAGAAAAGGAGGTGGATCCGGAGAGTAAAATGATATCTTCTTTGTTAACAACTGTTCACATAAAAAAACACAAATTATAATCTGGTCTGATGCATTTCAACTGTAACAATGTTCTTACTCATAGACATACAATCTCAAGTTCAATCTTGATCTCCATGTACTTGAGTAAGATGCAACTAAATTATTAAGAAGCAGATGAGCATAAATTAGGGGAATCTCTATCTTGCTCCAGAACAGTGGCAGATTACAATAGGGGAGTTTGGGCCCAGCGCCGACCCGAACGCCCACATACTGCGCATAATTCCCTGCCCCGCCGCTGATCACCCCATAGGCTTCAGGCCTAGTAGTGAAATCTCGGCGCAGGCGGACGTAATGACATCATTGGGTGCCTGTGGCGGGGCGCAGCACTGTGACATGTGCGCACCTGCCTCATACTGCCTTCCTCGACGAGCAAGCGCCCGGCCCTGGATATAGGTTACTATTTAGCTTTCATTTTTTTTTTTTTCATTTCATGTGCCTACTTTGGGGGACATGTGGGGTGGGGACACACAGGAGGACATATTAGTGAAGAGGCATTGAGTACATTGGGATAAATTACTATATTGTGGCTTATGTATGTGGGCAAATTATTTAGGAAGGATTACTATGTGGGGGCTGTGTGGGGCCAAATTATTATGGGAGGGACTACTATGTGGGGGCAAATTACTATGTGGGGGCAAATTAATATGTTGGGCAGTGTGGGGGAAACTACTATGCTTGGGCAGGGTGGGGAAAATTACTATGTGGGGGCAAATTACTATATGGGGCAGTGTGGGGGAAAATTACTATGTGGGGCAGTGTGGGGAAAATTACCATGTAGGGGCAGTGTGGGGAAATTACTATGTTGGGGCAGTGTAGTGGAAATTAATATGTGGGGGAAATTACTGTATGAGGGAAACTACTGTGTTGGGGCAGTGTGGGGGAAATTACTATGTGTGGGTTAATTACTGTGTGGGGCAAATAACTATATATGGGGTCAGTGTGGGGGAAATTACTGTTTGGGGGCAGTGTGGTGGAAATTACTATGTGGGAGAATTACTGTGTGGGGGCAAACTACTATATGGGGCAGTTTGGGGGAAATTACTGTGTGGGGGAAAATTACTATGGGGGGATTACTATGTGGGGGAAGTGTGGGGTAAATTACTGTATGGTGGCTTTGCTATTGGGGAGGCACTATAGGGGCAATTCTATTATTTTTGGGGACACTATACAGGGATTATTGCCTGGAGCAGAATATAGGGTGTTATTATCACTGGGGGCACTCTAGGGGTAGAGATGGTCTTGCGGTTTGCCGGCGATCGTTTCGTGGTAAACTTTGCTCGTTCGCGATTCACTGAACATGCAAACATATGGCAATATTCGCACTCACCATATTTTTTTGCATAGCGCCAAACTTTTACCCATGACACATCCATCAGGTGGGACAGGACAGCCAATTGAGATGTTTCAGCACATTGACCCCCCCTAACTTATAAATAAACCCGAACTGTCAGCCATTTTACATTATGTTTTCTGTAGAGATGGAACGACGAATCAGTCGAATCCACAAATCCCTCGAATCTTGCTGGATTTTTGAGATTCATAGACTCGAATCCCGACATAATTTATGGGATTCGAATCCACATTGCATCTCTATAGTCATCTGTATCGCAGTCCTCAGGACAGCGATACAGATGCCTGTGCTGCGGCGATGAGGCAGGGGAGGGAAAGGTGTGTCCCTTCCTCTTCCTCTGATAGGCTGCAGGCACTAGGCCAGCAGCCTATCAGAGGCCTGCGCAGGTGGCGCGATGACGTCATCGCGCCGCCTGAGCCACACAGTGTGGGACACAGGCCTGAAGAGGCCTGCATCGCATCGCAGACATAGAGGTAAGTATAAGTGTTTTTTTTTTATATGTTATAATAGTTTTACTGGCACATTAGGGGGGCTCTTGTTACTGGCACATGATGGGGGGCTCTTATTACTGGCACATGATGGGGGGACTTATTACTGGCACATGATGGGGGGCTCTTACTACTGGCACATGATGGGGGGCTCTTACTACTGGCACATGATGGGGGGCTTATTACTGGCACATGATGGGGGCTCTTCTTACTGGCACATGATGGGGGGCTTATTACTGGCACATGATGGGGGCTCTTATTACTGGCACATGATGGGGGGCTTATTACTGGCAGACGATGGGGTGGCTTATTACTGGCACATGATGGGGTGGCTTATTATTGGCACATGATGGGGCTATAATTATTGGCACATGATGGGGGGCACATGATGGGGGCTTATTACTGGCACATGATGGGGGGCTCTTATTACTGGCACATGATGGGGGGCTTATTACTGGCACACGATGGGGTGGCTTATTACTGGCACATGATGGGGTGGCTTATTATTGGCACATGATGGGGGCTCTAATTACTGGCACATGATGGGGGGCACATGATGGGGGGCTTATTACTGGCACATGATGGGGGGCTCTTATTACTGGCACATGATGGGGGGAATATTACTGGCACATGATGGGGGTCTTGTTACTGGCACATGATGGGGGCTCTTGTTACTGGCACATGATTGGGGGAATCTATGGGGCACATTTTACTGTCACATAATTGGGGGCACTTATTATTGGCACATTATTGGGGCACTTATTACTGGCACATTATTGGTGGGCACTATAGGGGTATCTACTGAGGCCACAAAGAAGGGGTATTTTATATGGGGGGCTCTATACAGTAGCATTTTATAATGGGATACATTATGGTGGGTACTGTGGGGAAGTGGGAGAGGAGTACTAAGGGGTCATCTACGGGGGGCACTAAGCAGGGGTATTTTATACATGCAAATTATGGGGGACACTGAGGGTATCTACTGGAGCACTATATATAGGGCATTTTGTACTGGTACATTATGGGGGCACTAGGAGGAAAGGGGGAGAGGAGCACTATGGGGGCATTTACTGGGGGCACTATATAGGGGTATTTTATACTGGCACATTATGGGAGCTCAACTGGGGCATTACAGAGGGTATATTTTGCACTGTCACATAATAAAGAGAATTATTTCTACTGGAGAGGACATTATGGTGGGCTTTTTTTACTTACCCCATGGTATGACCCCCTAGTAGCAGCACCAGCCTCTCCCTGCTCTGCTCTCCCTCTGCCCCTCAAAATCCTTATTATGAAATCTTTTTTCATTAGGATGAAACACAAAATCAGCTCCACCGGGCCCCCCAGCCAAGTGTTGAAGTGGTGTCCGAGATCCCCAAGGGCCAAGCCAAGTATTTGCAAATTTTCATGTGAAATATGTTTGTTATGTACAGGAGACGTAGGATTCGAGATTTGACAGATTCGAGAACCTTTTCGGATTCGGATTTAGATTCGAAAAAAGTTTTTTGCCAGTGTAGGGAGAAGTTTCTGTGTGGAGCAGGGACAGACTGTTAGGGACACCAAACGCTAGCTAATAGTGCCACAAAAGTCCTTTTGAGGACTGGTATAGGTGTGCTATCGATAGGTGTGACATAATGAGGGGTGTAATATACTAACATAGAAAGTATATTATAGTGCATTTGTATTGTAAAGCAGTTGTGTGCGGTTCTGCTGAGATATCGCAGCTAGATAGAGGGACAAATGCTATTTGAAGTAACTAATTGCAACTGGTGTGATATACCTGTTGCCCCCTCAAAAAAACTGATTGATAGTTGTGATATACCTATAATATATCTTCTAACATAGAAAGTATATTATAGTGCATTTGTATTGTGCAGCAGTTGTGTGCGGTTCTGCTGAGACGCAACGAGACGCAACGAGATAGAGGGAAAAACGCAATTGGAATAACTAATTGCAACTGGTGTGATATACCTGTTGCCCCCCCCCAAAAAAAAGATTGAGGGGTGTGATATTTATACCTTCTAATATAGAAAGTCTATTATAACGCATTTGTATTGTGCAGTAGTGATGGACGAACATAGCCAGGATGATTTGAGAACATAATTGCACGAATGCGATCAAATGTTCGCAAACCACAAGTTCACGCCGGGCCCCATTCACTTTAATGGTAGCCGAACCTGAAAAACCTTCAGGTCAAATTTTCATCCACTAAATAATTACTAGAAGTGCACAAATCATCCCACAACATGGACAGTGACATACCAGAGGGGGATCAATGGCAAAAATTCCCTTGAAAATATTTATTTTAATCAGGGACCATTTTTATGCGTTTTAAAGGGAAACACTCAAAAATGTGCCCTGCTGGAGGCAAAAAGAGTTTTACTTTAGGCCACGGAAGTACAGGCCTAGGCATTCACCGGACAGAAAACATCAAGTGATTATGTGGCTGGAGGTATATTAGACGGTCATTAGATAACAATTTTACTTCAAGCCAGTGGACTACAGGCCCCAAAAATTATTCATTAACCGCACAGAAAAGAACAAGTGATTATGTAGCTGGAGGTATATTAGACATTCATTGGATAAAAATTTTACTTCAGGCCAGTGGATTGATTACAGGCCCCAAAAATTATGCATTCACCGTACAGAAAAAATCAAGTGAATATGTGGCTGAAGGTTAGAGTTGAGAGGACACCTGGATGTTCGGGTTTGACGGGTTCGGCCGAACTTCACAAAAAAGTTCGAGTTCAGGACCCGAACTTGACCCCGAGCCCCAACCCCATTGAATTCAATGGGGACCTGAACTTTTGAGCACTAAAGTGGCTCTAAAAATGTCATGGAAATGGCTAGAGGGTTGCAAATGCCAGCGAAATGTGGTTAAGAGCAAATGTGGATAGGGAAATGAATTAAAATAACATAAAATAAAATATCTAGAAAGACGAGGTCCATATAGAGTAGGAGGTTGAGGAGGCAGTAGATGTGGCGGTGTAGGTGGAAGCAGCAGTGGAGGATGTAGCCTACACTGCTTTTTGGTTTTAAATTTATTTTTTAAAATTAGGGTACACCCCAAAACATTGGGAAATATAACCTGTGATAACCCTCTCCAGTCATGCTAAACACATGTTCAGACAATACACTTGCTGCTGGGCAGGCCAGCACCTCCAAGGCGAAAAGAGCAAGCTCAGGCCATGTGCCCAATTTGGAGACGCAGAAGTTGTAGAGGGCAGACCCATCAGTCAGTTCGTCCCCATGATGTTCACGATCCAATTGGATATATGCTTTATTAACTTTCGATGTTCTTTTCTGCGTCTACCATGTTGATCACGGTTAGCGGCGAATCAGGGTCCCACGCCGGAGAGGGAGCATGAGAAAAGGAATACCACATCCAAGGGAGGTCAATGGCTGCAATGTGATCAAGCTGAAATGTGGGACAATTTATTAAAGCGGAATGATCGAATGAAAGGGCCAATTAAAGACGAATTTTAAAATTTTTATTCCCTGTCACCTATGCAGAGCAGAGGTTTTTCATTGCCAGAAATGGGTTAATGTCACCCACCAATGGAACAGATGATTTTTAAAAATTTTGGTCCCTGTCACCTATGCAGAGCAGGGGTTCATGCACGGCAAAAATGGTAAAATGTCACCCAAGAATGTAACAGAAAAATTTGTGAAATTTATTAACCTCTCTACTAAGTAGAGCAAGGGTATATCACAGCCAAAAAATGGTGAGTGTCACCCAACTATGTAACAGAAAAATTAGTAAAATGTATTAACCTGTCTACTAGGTAGAGCAGGGGTATATCACAGCCAAAAAATTGGTGAATTTCACCAGAAAATGTAACAGACAAATTAGTTTAATTTGTTTACCTGTCTACTAGGTAGAGCAGGGGTATGTAACAGACAAAAATTGGTGACTGTCACCCGAAAATATAACAGAAAAATTTGTTACGTTTGTTTACCTGTCTACTATGTAGAGCAGGGGTATATCACAGCCAAAAATTAGTGAATTTCACCATAAAATGTAACAGACAAATTAGTGAAATGACATAAAATAAAATACGTACAAATAAAAAAGAAAATATCTTGATATATGAGGTGGAGGTCCATATGGAGTAGGAGGTTGAGGAGGCGGTGGACGTAATGGTGTAGGTGGAAGCGGCGGTGGAGGAGGAGGATGTAGCCAATACTGTTTTTTTGTTTGAATTATTATTATTTTTTATTAGGGTACACTCCAAAAGAGTATGAAATATCCAAAATACAACAATGAGCAATTGCGCTGGAGTATAACAATCGCTGGTTAAGGCCGGTATACATGTCTATTCTGCACAAGGTACGGACATGTCCTGTGGGATCCGTGCCTGGTTAATTTTAATGAACGTGAGCTTGTCCACATTGGCTGTAGACTGGCGGCTGCGCTTGTCTGTGATAACGCCCCCTGCCGTGCTAAACACACGTTCAGACAATACACTGGCTGTGGGGCAGGCCAGCACCTCCAAGGTGTAAAGGGCAAGCTCATGCCATGTGCCCAATTTGGAGAATCAGAAGTTGAAGGGGGCAGACCTGTCATTCAGTATGTGTAGGCATGTGCACACATACTGCTCCACCATGTTACTGAAATGCTGCCTCCTGCTAAGCCGTTCCATATCAGCTGGTGGTGCTAGTTGTTGTGGCGTGCTGACAAGGCTTTTCCACATTTCGGCCATGCTAACCCTGCCTTCTAAGGTACTGATGGTGCCCCAGCTGCATTGGCGACCTCTTCCTCCTTCTCTGCCTTCGCCTTGTCCTTCCACTGTGCCCCCGCTGTGAGGTGGGAATGCCACCAGCAGCGCGTCTACCAGCGTGTGCTTGTACTCGCGCATCTTACGATCACGCTCCAGTGATGGAATTATAGACGGTACGTTGTCCTTGTAACAGGGATCCAGTAGCGTGGGCACCTAGTAATCAGCACAAGTTAGAATGTGGGCAACTCGGCGGTCGTTGCTGAGACACTGCAGCATGTAATCGCTCATGTGTGCCAGGCTGCCCAGAGGCAACGAAAAGCTGTCCTCTGTGGGAGGTGTATCGTCTGTGTCCTCTCTATCCCCCCAGCCACACACCAGTAATGGCCATGAGCTGGTTTTGGTGCAACCCTGCTGTGAACACTGTTCCTCCTCCTCCATCTCCTCATCCTCCACCTCGTCATCCTCCAGAACTGTGCCCTGGCTGGACAATTGTGGGTGCAGGAACCCACCCTCGAAGCCACTTGTGAATGACCCTATGAAATGATCCCTTTTCCTCCTGCTACTCCTGTGCCACATACTCTTCCATCATCGCCAGCAGTGTTTTTTCAAGGAGGCATAGAAGTGGCATAGTAGCACTGAGAACTGCGTTATCGGCACTGGCCATGTTGGTGGAGTACTTGAAACAGCGCAACAAGGAACACAGGTCTCGCGGGGAGGCCCAGTCAATGGTGGTGAAGTGGTGCTGTTCTGCAGAGCGACTCACCCGTGCGTGCTGCAGCTAAACATCAACTATCGCCTGCTGCTGCTCGCACAGTCTGGCCAGCACTTTCAAGGTGGAGATCCACCTTGTGGGCACCTCACATATGAGGCAGTGAGTGGAAAGGCCGAAGTTATGCTGCAGCGCTGACAGGCGAGCAGCAGCAGTGTGAGAACGTCTAAAGCGTTCACAGACGGCCCGCACTTTATACAGCAGCTCTGACATATTGGGGTAATTTTTAAGGAACCTCTGAGCCACTAAATTCAGCACATGCGCCAGGCAAGGGATGTGCCTTCTGCGTGGTTTGTGGTTTGTCCCCCAAACAGATAAGTTTTAAAACTTCCTGCTGTCATTTACCCCTGGCTGTGCTGAAGTTGGTGGTGAAGGTGTTACGCTGACCGGATGAAGAGCCGGTAGAGGATGAGGAAGCGGAGTAGGAGGAGGAAGCTACAGGAGGCAAACTGAAGTGCCCTGCAATCCTCGGTGTTGGAAGGACATGCAACAACCTGCTATCCGCCTCAGGCCCAGCCGCCACTGCATCTACTCAGTGTGCTGTTATGGAGATATACCGTCCCTGACCGTGCTTACTGGTCCACGTATCCTTAGTTAGGTGGACCTTGCCACAGATGGCTTTGCGCAGTGCACACCTGATTTTGTCCCCCACTTGGTTGTGCAGGGAAGGGATGGCACGCCTGGAAAAGTAGTGGCGGCTGGGCATGAAGTACTGTGGGACAGCCACTGCCATAAGGCTTTTAAAACTGTCCGTCTCCACCAGACAGAATGACAGCATTTCAAAGGACAGTAATTTTGAAATGCTGGCATCCAGGGCCAGGGATCGCGGGTGGGTAGTGGGGTACTTTCTCTTTCTCTCCAGTGTTTGGGAGATGGCGAGCTGAACGCTTCCGTGGGACATTGTGGAGATGCTTGTTGACCTAGGTGGTGGTGTTGCTGGCAGATCCTCTGTTTGCGGGGTGGCAGGTACCACTGTCACTCCAGAGGTGGATGAAGAGGCCGAGACTGCAGCAGAAGAGGAAACAGGAGGAGCCAGAGACCTTTCTTGGTTTTTGAGATGTCTACTCCACTGCAGCTCATGCTTTGCACTTAGATGCCTGGTCATGCAGGTTGTGTTCAGGTTGAGAACATTTATGCCACGCTTCAGGCTCTGATTGCACAGCGTCCAAACCACTCATGTCTTGTCATCAGCACATTGTCTGAAGAACTGCCACACCAGGGAACTCCTTGGAGCTGGCTTTGGTGTGCTCAGTCCCTTGCTGCGGTGGGCAGTAACAGGTGTACTGTCTAGGGGATGGCCTCTCCGCTTTTGCACCCTGATCCCTCTTCTGTTGTGCTGGTGGCTCTGTGCGACCACGCCTCTTCCTCCAAACTACACAGGTCACTCACATGACCTTGATTCCATGTGGGGTCGAGGACCTCATCGTCCTCCACATAATCTTCCACCCAGTCTTTACCCCTGCCCTCCTTGTCGGTGTGCACACTTTAAAAAGCCACAGCAGTTGGAACCTGTGTTTCATCATCATCCGAGACGCGCTGCGGCGGTCCTCCTATGTACTCATACAGAATATAAGAGGGGTACATAAAGGTTCTATTTCACCCTAAAAAAGGCAAAAAAAGGCAAAAATGTAGTGTTTTGGCAAAAATAGCTGTAATTTTACTAATAAAATAGAACTGGAGTATCTACGGCCTTTCTGGCACTCTGTAATATGCTGATAAATGCAAAATTTTAGTGTTTTGGCAAAAAAAAAAGCTGTAACTTTACTCAGACAATGTAACTGGAGTATCTACGCTCTTTCTGTCACACTGTAATATGCTAAAAAATGTAAAATTTCAGTGTTTTGGCAAAAAAAAAGCTGTAATTATACTCAGCCAATGTAACTGGAGTATCTAACGCCTTTCTGTCACACTGTAATATGCAGAAAAATGCCAAATTTGAGTGTTTTGGCAAAGAAAAGCTGTCTTTTTACTCAGACAATGTAACTGGAGTATCTACGGCTTTTCGATCACACTGTAATATGCTGAAAAAGGGCAATATTTAGTGGATTTGTAAAAATAAAATGGCCGCCTACACCAATGAATGGATTTTTACGCCAGTGAATGGATATATTTCCATAACAGCACACTGGGTAAATGCAGTGGCGGCTGGGCCTGAGGCGGATAGCAGTTTGGCGTTTGTCATTCCACAACAGAGGATTGCAGGGCACTTCAGTTTGCCTCCTGTTGCTTCCACCTCCTACTCTGCTTCCTCATCCTCTACCAGCTCCTCATCTGGTCAGCGTAACACCTTCACCACCAACTTCAGCACAGCCAGGGGTAAACAACAGCAGGTAGTTTTAAAACGTATCTGTTTGGGGGACAAATCCCACACTGCGCAGGAGCTATGGACAGGCCTTGAACAACAGACCGATGAGTGGTTGGTGCCAGTGAGCCTCAAGCCCGGCCTGTTGGTGTGCGATAATGGGCAAAATCTCGTAGCAGCTCTGGGACTAGCCGGTTTGACGCACATCCCTTGCCTGGCGCATGTGCTGAATTTTGTGGGGCAGAGATTCCTTAAAACTTATGATATGTCATGAGCTGCTGCTGGGCCGTCTGTGCGCGCTTTCGGCATTCTCACCCTGCTGCTGCTCGCCTGTCAGCGCTGCAGCGTAACTTTGGCCTTCCCGTTCACCGCCTCATATGCGACGTGCCCACAAGGTGGAACTCCACCTTGCACATACTGGCCAGACTGTGCAATAGTGAAGTTTCAGCCGCAGCACGCACGGGGGAGTCAGCACCACTTCACCACCAATGACTGGGCCTCCATGCGAAACCTGTGTTCCTTGTTGCGTTGTTTTGAGTACTCCACCAACATGGCCAGTGCCGATAACGTCATTCTCAGCGTTACTATCCCACTTCTATGACTCCTTGAAAAAACGCTCCTGGCGATGATGGAAGAGGATGTGGCACAGGAGGAGGAGGAGGAGGAAGAGGGATCATTTCATAGGGTTTCCGGCCAGTCATTCACAAGTGGCTCTGAGGGTGGGTTCCTGCACCCACAAATGCCAGGTACACAATTACCTCCCACAGAGGACAGCTTTTCGTTGCCTCTGGGCAGCCTGGAACACATGAGCGATTACATGCTGTAGTATCTCAGCATTGACCACCGAGTTGCCCACAATCTAACTTGTGCTGATTACTGAGTGGCCACGCTGCTGGATACCCATTACAAGGACAAGGTACCGTCCTTAATTCCATCACTGGAGCATGATCATAAGATGCGCAAGTACATGTGCATAATGGTAGAAGCGCTGCTGGTGGCATTCCTTCCTGACAGCGGGGGCACAGTGAAAGCCCAAGGCGAATGCAGAGGAGGAGGAAGAGGTCGCCAACACAGCTGGGGCACCATCAGCACCAAGGCAGGGTTAGCATCGCCCCAATGTGGAAAAGCTTTGTCAGCACGCCACAACAACCAGCACCACCAGCTGATATGGAACGTCTTAGCAGGAGGCAGCTTTTTTAGCAACATGGTGGAGCAGTATGTGTGCACATGCCTACATGTACTGAAGGATGGGTCTGCCCCCTTCAACTTCTGAGTCTCCAAATTGGGCACATGGCATGAGCTTGCCTTTTACGCCTTGGAGGTGCTAGCCTGCCCTGCAGCCAGTGTATTGTCTGAACGTGTGTTTAGCACGGCAGGGGGCGTTATCACAGACAAGCGCAGCCGTCTGCCCACAGCCAATGTGGACAAGCTCACGTTCATTAAAATGAACCAGGAATGGATCCCACAGGACTTGTTCGTACCTTGTGCAAAATAGACATGTTTACCTGTCTTAACCAGCTATTGCTATACTCCAGCGCAATTGCTCATTGTTGTATTTTGGATATTTCACACTCTTTTGGAGTGTACCCTAATTAAAAAAAAATATTAAAAATTAAAACCAAAAACCAGTGTTGGGTACCTCGTTCTCCTCCACTGTCGCTTCCACTTACACCGCTATGTCCACTGCCTCCTCAAACTCCTACTCCATATGGACCTCCACCTCCTAAATCAAGTTTTTTATTTTTTATTTGTACGTATTTTATTTTATGTCATTTCACTAATTTGTCTGTTACATATTAAGGTGAAATTCACCAATTTTTGGGTGTAATATACCCCTTCTCTACCTAGTAGACAGGTAACATTTCACTAATTTGTCTGTTACATATTTGGGTGAAATTCACCACTTTTTGGGTGTGATATACCACTGCTATACCTAGTAGACAGGTAAAAAAAAATCATTAATTTGTCTGTTACATACTCGGGTGAGATTCACACATTTTTGGGTGTGATATACCCCTGCTCTTGCGAGACGACAGGTAACATTTCACTAATTTGTCTGTTACATATTTGGTTGAAATTAACTAATTTTTGCGTGTGATATACCCTGGCTGTACCTAGTAGACAGGTACAAACATTTCCATAATTAGTCTGTTACATTTTCGGGTGAATTTCACCAATATTTGGTTGTGATATTCCACTGCTATACCTAGCAGATAGGTAAGAAAATGTCATTATTTGTCTGTTACATATTTGGGTAAAATTCACAATTTTTTGACTGTGATATACCCCTGCTCTACCTGGTAGACAGGTAATATTTCACTAATTTGTTTGTTACATATTCGGGTGTAATTCACCAAGTTTTGGCTGTAATATACCCCGATCTACCTATTAGACAGGTAAAAAAAAAAACATTAATTTGTCTGTTACATATTCCGGTGAAATTCACAAATTTTTGGGTATGATATACCCCTGATCTACCGATTAGACAGGTTAATACATTTCACTAATTTTTCTGTTACATACTTGGGTGACATTTTACCATTTTTGCTGTGAATAAACCCCTGCTCTGGATAGGTGACAGGGACCAAAATTAAAAAAAAAATCATCTGTTCCATTGGTGGGTGACATTAACCCATTTCTGGCAATTAAAAACCCCTGCTCTGCATAGGTGACAGGGAATGAAATTAGTAAAATTTGTCTTTAATTGGCCCATTCATTCGATCCTTCTGCTTTAATAATTTTTCCCACATTTCACCACGATCACTTTGCAGCCATTGACCTCCCTTGGAAATGGTCTCCCTTTCTCACTCTCCCTCTCCGGTGTGGAACTCTGATTCCCCGCTAACCGTGAACAACATGGTAGACGCAGAAAAGAACATCGAAAGTTAATAGAGCAGATATCAAATTGGATCGTGGACATCACCTGGACATGCGACATGGTGGAGCAGTATGTGTGCACACGCCTACATGAACTGACTGATGGGTCTGCCCCCTTCAACTTCTGGGTCTCCAAATTGGGCACATGGTCTGAGCTTGCCCTTCATGCCTTGGAGGTGCTGGCCTGCCCTGCAGCCAGTGTATTGTCTGAACGTTTGTTTAGCACGGCTGGAGGGGATTATAACAGGTTATATTTCCCAATGTTTTGGGGTGTACCCTAATTTAAACAAAAAAATGTAAACCAAAAAACTGTGTTGGCTACCTCCACCGCTGCTTCCACCTACTCCGCTACATCCACCGTCTCCTCAACCTCCTACTCCATATGGACCTAGTCCTCCAAGATCAATATATATATATTTTTTTACGTATTTTATGTTATTTTAATTCATTTCCGTATCTACATTTGTTTGCAGAACACTTGCCATGCTCTTAGCCACATTTTGATGCCATTTGCAGCCCTCTAGCCCTTTCCATGACTTTTTTACAGCCATTTTAGTGCTCAAAAGTTCGGGTCCCCATTGACTTCAATGGGGTTCGGGTTCGGGGTCAAGTTTGGGTCCCGAACTCAAACTTTTATGTGAAGTTCGGCCGAACCCGTCGAACCCAAACATCCAGGTGTTCACTCAACTCTACAGGGAGTGCAGAATTATTAGGCAAATGAGTATTTTGACCACATCATCCTCTTTATGCATGTTGTCTTACTCCAAGCTGTATAGGCTCGAAAGCCTACTACCAATTAAGCATATTAGGTGATGTGCATCTCTGTAATGAGAAGGGGTGTGGTCTAATGACATCAACACCCTATATCAGGTGTGCATAATTATTAGGCAACTTCCTTTCCTTTGGCAAAATGGGTCAAAAGAAGGACTTGACAGGCTCAGAAAAGTCAAAAATAGTGAGATATCTTGCAGAGGGATGCAGCACTCTTAAAATTGCAAAGCTTCTAAAGCGTGATCATCGAACAATCAAGCGTTTCATTCAAAATAGTCAACAGGGTCGCAAGAAGCGTGTGGAAAAACCAAGGCGCAAAATAACTGCCCATGAACTGAGAACAGTCAAGCGTGCAGCTGCCAAGATGCCACTTGCCACCAGTTTGGCCATATTTCAGAGCTGCAACATCACTGGAGTGCCCAAAAGCACAAGGTGTGCAATACTCAGAGACATGGCCAAGGTAAGAAAGGCTGAAAGACGACCACCACTGAACAAGACACACAAGCTGAAACGTCAAGACTGGGCCAAGAAATATCTCAAGACTGATTTTTCTAAGGTTTTATGGACTGATGAAATGAGAGTGAGTCTTGATGGGCCAGATGGATGGGCCCGTGGCTGGATTGGTAAAGGGCAGAGAGCTCCAGTCCGACTCAGACGCCAGCAAGGTGGAGGTGGAGTACTGGTTTGGGCTGGTATCAAAGATGGAGCTTGTGGGGCCTTTTCGGGTTGAGGATGGAGTCAAGCTCAACTCCCAGTCCTACTGCCAGTTTCTGGAAGACACCTTCTTCAAGCAGTGGTACAGGAAGAAGTCTGCATCCTTCAAGAAAAACATGATTTTCATGCAGGACAATGCTCCGTCACACGCGTCCAAGTACTCCACAGCGTGGCTGGCAAGAAAGGGTATAAAAGAAGAAAAACTAATGACATGGCCTCCTTGTTCACCTGATCTGAACCCCATTGAGAACCTGTGGTCCATCATCAAATGTGAGATTTACAAGGAGGGAAAACAGTACACCTCTCTGAACAGTGTCTGGGAGGCTGTGGTTGCTGCTGCACGCAATGTTGATGGTGAACAGATCAAAACACTGACAGAATCCATGGATGGCAGGCTTTTGAGTGTCCTTGCAAAGAAAGGTGGCTATATTGGTCACTGATTTGTTTTTGTTTTGTTTCTGAATGTCAGAAATGTATATTTGTGAATGTTGAGATGTTATATTGGTTTCACTGGTAAAAACAAATAATTGAAATGGGTATATATTTGTTTTTTGTTAAGTTGCCTAATAATTATGCACAGTAATAGTCACCTGCAAACACAGATATCCCCCTAAAATAGATAAAACTAAAAACAAACTAAAAGCTACTTCCAAAAATATTCAGCTTTGATATTAATGAGTTTTTTGGGTTCATTGAGAACATGGTTGTTGTTCAATAATAAAATTAATCCTCAAAAATACAACTTGCCTAATAATTCTGCACTCCCTGTAGTCATGAATCAAAGTTTGTCGCAATGCAAAAGAATATGGCGCCAGCGGACATCACCATATGTTCGCATGTTCGGCAAATCGCGAACGAGCAAAGTTCGCCGTGAAACGATGGCCGGGCGAACAGCAAGGCCATCTCTACTTTTATACTCTATATCATGTCTTTATGAATAACTGTAAGAGTATTTTTTCAGATTATTACCCTTTTATATAGAATTGCTTTTAATATAGAACTGATTTTATGTTTATACCATGTATCTATCTACAGTATTTATCTATCACAGTATTAGTCACTCTATGCTTATATACCCTATATCATGTCTTTATGAATAACTGTAAGAGTATTTATTCAGATTATTACCCTGAAGTAATTATGTGTTAAGAGATCCCACGGCATATGTCATTTTGCTCAGCAGTAGATACTGCATCTCGTATATTAGCATTAATACTGGCTAGTCTAATTCAGACTCTGTTTAAAATGAGTAATACAGTTCCCGGGTGTTACAAATGTATGAGGCTGTTATACAGTTCTTGATCTTGTATTAAAATAGCTAACACTAATCACAACATGAAGTCAAGTGAGGAATTGATTTTATAATGCTTGCTTCTTACCTATTGCTTAAACAGCAGGTCAATATTTAATCAATCACACTTTTTTATATGATGACATTTGCTTATCTGATTTATCCGTCCAACAAATTTCCCAGCATTCTAACCTTGTATGATGGAAAAAAAAAACTGTTAACATTACATCCCGAAAATGAGCTGAAATTAATGCTGCACTAAGGAGAACCTGATAATGCTATTCACTCTGCAGATAACGCTGTGCAGTAATATGTAAACTACACAATCTATTATTTGTCTACTATCTATCTATCTATCTAATATCTATCTATCTAATAGTGATGGACGAACATCTGCCGGGACGGTTCCCGAACGTGATCGCGCGAACACGATCAAATGTTTGTGAACCACAAGTTTGCGGCTGGTCCCATTCATTTTAATGGCAGGCGAACCTGAAAAACCTTCAGCTCATATTTGCAGCTAAGAAATAGAGTACTGTAGAGCACTATAGAGTACCCAAATGCACTATAAAGAAAGTATATTGGCATATAACACCCCGCTTCAATCAGTATTCTTGGGGAGTGACTGGTATATCACACCAGTAGCAATGATTTGTTCCAATAACGCTTGTCCCTCTATATACCTGCAGTATCGCAGCAGAACCGCATTATAACATTGTACATGGAAGGCAATCCATTAGAATATACATAAAGATAAAACATAACCTTTAATAATGTTACTATGAGGGTCAATTCACACGTCCGTAATGTGGACACCGACAATTCACACGGACACCGGCAATGTGCATTCCGGCAATTTGCGGACTGCACATCGCCGGCACTATAATAGAAAATGCCTATTCTTGTCTGCAATTGCGGACAAGAATGGGACATGTTTTTTTTTTTGCGGAAACGGAAGCACGGATACGGAAGTGTGGATCCGCAAATGTGGACAGCATATTCCGGCCCCATTGAAGATGAATAGGTCGACTCTGCACCCGTTCTGCAAAACTGCGGAACGGATGCTGACCCATTTTGCGGACGCGTGAATGGAAAAGATATCCCTCAAAATGAAAATAAATTAAATTATTAAAGTTAAGCAAAAAGCATAGATGTGGTAGGCAATAACAAGTGCTCGGCGGCACTAAATCAGGTGCTCGGCGGCACCAAATCGAAACCATATGACCTATCACAATCCGGGGGGGTTCCAGTGCACATCCATAAATCCCGGATGGAAAGCAAAAAAACATCTATCCTTGGGCTAGATGATGATGTGGTATTGAAGGACAGGGTTGGCAAAGAACTGTCCCTGATATTGCCCTACAGAGGGGGTGCTATTCTGGCCCTGATAGCCTAACCACAGACCACCCGCCCTGATAAGAGCGACCCCGTCCGGAACCTTACCCTATATAAAAATGGCCCTAGTAAGCCCCTAGCTCCTATGCCCCTGACTTTAAGGTGATCACTATATAGATCTATGTGTGTTTTGACTCATTATAAAAGTATATTATGAGTATATCGCATCCATCTGTGTATCACACATATAGATAGTACCCCTATACCAGTCCTTAAAGCAACTTTTGTGGCCCTATTAGCTAGCATTTGGTGTCCCTAACAGCCTGTCCCGCTCCAGACAGCAACCTCTCCCTACACTGACAAAAGACTGAATGTAAAATGGCGGCCAGATCAGATCTATTTATAAGGTAGGGGGTATGTCCATGTGCTGAAACGTCTCAATTGGCTGTCCTGTACCACCTGATGGATGTGTCATGGGTCAAAGTTCTTCACAATGTAAAGGAATATAGCGGTCGCGAATATCTCCATATGTTTGCATGTTCTGTAAATCGCGAACACGCAAAGTTCGCCGCAAAACGACCGCCAGGCGAACCGCAAGGCCATCTCTGCTATCTAATATCTATTTATCTATCTATCTATCTATCTATCTATCTATCTATCTATCTATCTATCTATCTCCTATTTCATATATATCTATTATCTATCTCCTATCTATCTATCTATCTATCTATCTATCTATCTATCTATCTATCTATCTATCTATCACACTGCACCTATACTTACAACTTAAGGGCTCATGCACACAACAGTATTGCTTTTTCAGTGTTTTGCGGTCCTTTTTTACGGATCCGTTGTTCCGTTTTTTGTTTCCGTTGTGTTTCTGTTTCCTTTCCGTTTTTCCGTTCCGTTTTTCCGTATGCCATATACAGTATACAGTAATTACATAGAAAAAATTGGGCTGGGCATAACATTTTCAATAGATGGTTCAGCAAAAACGGAACGGATACGGAAGACATATGGATGCATTTCCGTATGTGCTTTTTTTTTTGCGGACCCGCTGACTTGAATAGAGCCAAGCACCGTGATTTGTGGACAAGAATAGGACATGTTCTATCTTTTCACGGCACGGAAATACTGAAATACTGAAACGGAATGCACACTGAGACACTTCAGTATTTTTTGCTGAACCATTGAAATGAATGGTTCAGTATATGTTCCGCATACTGGACTAAAAAAACAGCCAGTATACTGAACGCAAAATACTGTCATGTGCATGAGCCCTAAAGCAAAGGCTAGCACAGATGCAGCCTGACAATTAGTGGTAAATCATGCACAGGTAGCATGGTTTGGCCACATATGTAAGATCATTCAGTAGCGGGTGTCACATGATATAAGGCTAGGTCTACACGACGACATTTGTCGCGCGACATTTTGTTGCACCAATGTCGCGCGACAATTTTTATAATGGCAGTCTATGGTGTCGCACTGCAACATGCGACATGCTGCGACTGCGACGCGACAGTCGCAGAAAATCCATTCAAGATGGATTTTTCTGCGACTGTCGCGTCGCAGTCGCAACATGTCGCATGTTGCAGTGCGACACCATAGACTGCCATTATAAAAATTGTCGTGCGACATTAGTGCAACAAAATGTCGCGCGACAACTGTTGCGCCCTATCTGTTGCGCGACTTTTTGTCGCGCGACAAATGTCGTCGTGTAGACCTAGCCTAACATGCTGGGTCAGAGATAGCGCAGATACTGGCAGTTAAACCCTTAAAGGGCTTCTGTCACCCCACTAAAGTGATTTTTTTTTTTGGGCTAGTGAAATTAGTTATATTGCGATATATGACAATATAATTGTGTTACTTACTTTGATCCAGCAGTTTCTGCAAAAAACGAAGTTTTATCATATATAAATTCGGTCTCTAACAGCAAGTAGGGCGGCTACTTGCTGCTAGCTGCTGCAGAAATCCGCCCCCTCGTCGTGTTGATTGACAGGGCCAGCCGGGATCTCCTCCTCCGGCCAGCCCTGTCGGCATTTCAAAAATCGCGCGCCTCTGTTGATTCGGCGCAGGCGCTCTGAGATGAGGAGGCTCGTCTCCTCAGCACTCCCTCAGTGCGCCTGCGCCGATGACGTCTTCTATTTCGGTGATGTCATCGGCGCAGGCGCACTGAGGGAGTTCTGAGGAGACGAGCCTCCTCATCTCAGAGCGCCTGCGCCGAATCAACAGAGGCGCGCGATTTTTGAAATGCCGACAGGGCTGGCCGGAGGAGGAGATCCCGGCTGGCCCTGTCAATCAACACGACGAGGGGGCGGATTTCTGCAGCAGCTAGCAGCAAGTAGCCGCCCTACTTGCTGTTAGAGACCGAATTTACATATGATAAAACTTCGTTTTTTGCAGAAACTGCTGGATCAAAGTAAGTAACACAATTATATTGTCATATATCGCAATATAACTAATTTCACTAGCCCAAAAAAAAATAATCACTTTAGTGGGGTGACAGAAGCCCTTTAAATGCCCCAGTCAATATTGGTGGCTGCAGAGGTTAAAGAGTTTGACAGAATAACTGACAACCTGATCGCTACCCCTTGATTCCATTGAGGCATGCCAGTGATTACTGCCATACATATTTGTATGATACTAGCCATTGAGTCCCCTAGTGGTGAAGTACCCTGTTGGTGAAAGGGGAGTGGGGGTGTAAAAACTGAAATTGTTTACAAACATAAAAAAAATATAATTTGTCAAAAAAGAAAGGGGGTCATTTATTATACTCAAATATGCCTAAATTAGTTGCACCGCTATCTGCTATTTCTCCCCCAAATTTTGGGAGTGTCGTGGGAGGGGAAGGGGTGTAGAAAATGGCCTAAACATAATACAGATAGGAAGCACCTCTTCATAACTTCGGTCGAACCACCACCAGCTTAGGGGTTTAAAACGCCAGTCTTAATAAGGCTGGGTTCACACGGGCGTGTCCGGATTAGGTCCGGATGCGTCCCGGTGTATTGCGGCAAACCCGCGCGATTAGGTACGCAATTGCAGTCAGTTTTGACTGCGATTGCGTTCCGATGTTCAGTTTTTATCACGCGGGTGCAATGTGTTTTGCACTCGCGTGATAAAAAACCGACTGTGGTACCCAGACCCGAACTTCTTCACAGAAGTTCAGGTTTGGGTTAGTTGTAGTGTAGATTGTATTATTTTCCCTTATAACATGGTTATAAGGGAAAATAATAGCATTCTGAATACAGAATGCTTAGTACAAGGTCAATTGAGGGTTAAAAAAAATAAAAGAAATTAACTCACCTTGTCCTCTTCATCGCGCAGTTCCCGGTCTCTTCTGATGAGCTGTCGGCTAAAGGACCTTTGGTGACGTCAGATCACATGCTCCAATCACATGGTACATCACCACGGTGATGTACCATGTGATTGGAGCATGTGATCTGACGTCACCAAAGGTCCTTTAGCCGACAGCTCATCAGAAGAGACCGGGAACTGCGCGATGAAGAGGACAAGGTGAGTTAATTTCTTTTATTTTTTTTAACCCTCAATTGACCTTGTACTAAGCATTCTGTATTCAGAATGCTATTATTTTCCCTTATAACCATGTTATAAGGGAAAATAATACAGTGAATAGACTGTCACCTAGCAACCATGAGTGAAAATCGCACCGCATCCGCACTTGCTTGCGGATGCTTGCGATTTTCACTCAGCCCCATTCATTTCTATGGGGCCTGTCCTGCGTTACAAACGCAGAATATAGAGCATGCTGCGATTTTAAAGCATTGCAGAAGTGATGCGTGAAAAAAATCGCTCATGTGCACAGCCCCATAGAAATGAATGGTGCCGGATTCAGTGCGGGTGCAATACGTTCACCTACCGCATTGCACCCGCGCGGAAATCTCGCCCGTGTAAACTCAGCCTAAATGTGCCCCAAAGTATCTAAACATGATTGATTTTGCAATATCCAAACTCACCTATTCTGTTACATTATCACATTATTTAACCAACAAAAAAAATCAAAAAAAATCTGAATAGCTATTTAGTAACACTGCTTCCAAAAAATGAAATAACATGTCATACCCGTATGTACCCGTATGTCTCACAAAACTGACAATAAATACTAAAACTACCCCTAATAAAACAAGCCTTTACAGAGCCCCATTGATTGAAATGTGGAACAGTTGCAGCACTTTGAATGTGGTGACACAAAAACAAAAGATTTTTTTTTAATTGTTATTAATTTGCAAAAGTATGAAAACAAAAAAACAATACGAATGTGGTATTGATGAAATCGCACTGACCCACAGAATAAGGATAGCATTTTGTGAATAATGCAAAATTTTAAACATAAAAGGGCAACATGGAAGTTTTTGTTTGTTTTCATCCCTGCAGGACATTTAAAAGGTTATTCCAGCTTTTACAGATGAAAGATCTATCCTCTGGACAGGCCATCATCAATTTCAGATTGGTGGAAGTCTGAGACCGAGCACCCCACCAACCATCTGTTTTCAGCAGCTGCCTGGCAATGAAAACTAAACAGTGGACAGAGACTGGGACTGAGCTGAATAGTACTGGCATGCTCACTACATAGTGGATTGAGCCTTCTACTTTTGACTTCATCCACCGTTTCGTTTCTAGCCCTGGCGACTGCAAAAAAAAACTGATTGGACCTCCAACAATCTGATATTAACCCCTTCAAGACCAAGCCAGTTTTCATCATAAGGACAAAGCCACACTTTGCAAATCTGACATATTTCACTTTATGTGGTAATAACTCTAGAATGCTTTTACTTATGCAAGCGATTCTGATACTGTTTTCTCATGACATATCGTACTTCATGTTAGTGGTAAGTTTGAGTCAGTATGTTTTACCATTATTTATTTTAAAAAATCCCAAATTTGCAGAAAATTTTGAAAAATCACTATTTTCTAAATTTAAATTTCTCTGCTTCTAAGACAGATACTGATACCTCATAAAATAGTTATTACTTAACATTCCCCATATGTCTACTTTATATTGACATTAATTTGTAAATGTCATTTTTTTTTTTAGGATGTAAGAAGGCTTTGAATTTTAGAAGCAATTTTAAAATGTTTCCAATTTCCAAACCTACTTTTTAAAGTAATAATTCATATATTAAGTCATTTGTGGGGCTCACATATTAGAAATTACCCATAAATTACAAAATTTTAGAACATACTACCCTCAAATTATTCAAAACGTTGTTAACCCTTTGGGTGTTCCATAAGAATTAAAGAAAAAATGTGATACTTTTTTTTGCAGATTTTCCATTTTTATAAAAAACATATGTGGTCATAAGGTCATAAACTGCTGTATAGGCACACGGCAGGACACAGAAGCGAAGGAGCACCATATAGATTTTGGATAGCAGATTTCACTGGGATAATTTTAAGTTAGAGAAAAAGGAATAGTTATCCAGCACTGAGGTAAAAATAAAAATGTCAGTCTTTATTTGGCTTCATATATAAATACATCTCCACAAGGAAAGTGGTAACTGACAGTTGCCTAGGAAAGCCAGCCTGGGGGTCAAATCTCCTAGGCTTCCATAGATGGCAGGCTGTGTAAGGCATCGGGGCTGCCATAGAAGCAATCGGTCCCCTGTAAGACAGCGGCGGGGACAGATGAAATCAGAGGGAGCCCTTTCCTTCTGTAATCTCCGCATGTGAAGGGTTAATCCGCTGGCATCTGTGTTTTCAGCACCGGCTGTCAGTAACAGCTGATCACATCACATACATGCATGTTGGGATGGGCAAGAGATTGCATTCCCTCAAATACATGTATATGATGTGTCAAGGGGTTAATGACCTATCCGAAGTATAGATCATCAAAGTCTAAAACCTGGAATACTTCTTTAATAAAAATTAGTTAGTGGTGCCCCTGAAAAAAAAAAAAGTTATGGTTTTTAAAATGATAAGATACAAAATGAAAAACTTTGCCCAAGATAGGCCATGTCCTTATGGAGTTAATTTCCCTGTTGCTGCACTGCGTGCCATCAGCATGACACAAGCACAATTTATGGCAATCTGTGTTCTGAAATATAAAATGTCGATATGCAAAAAATAAACTGCATCTAGCATCTGAATTTTGCCGACACACAGAAGAACAGAATAAACAATTCTGAAGTCTCCCCACCTCCACAGGTGAGAGTTCATGTGAGTGATGACAATCTCTATACAATGTTGTGCAATATGCTGATACTATAAAATGAAATAAATGAATATTAGATAAATTATTTGAATAGTCACAACAACCAAAAATGCCATTTTGATCAAATAGAAGCTTTATTTTATTAAAATAGAAGGCTATGTTCACCCCATGTTCGGTATTTACATCCAGAGTATGCACCAGGAATTACTCCAGATGCAGACACCATATCCTTTTTTTCCCCCATGGGAGCCTATGAATTACATATGGTAGATATGGTATGTTCATATATGTGTCCCCAGAATATGGCATTTATGTACAGAGCCTAATTGAAAATCTGGGCATCTCGAGGCTACAGTCCTTGCTTCATATGTCAACTATGTATGATGACTATAGATGAGAGAAGTTTGAAAAATTCTTCGAATGTCAATCTCTCAAATTCATAGGCAGCAGGGTGGCTCAGTGGTTAGCACTGGTGCATTGCAGCACTGAGGTCCTAGGTTTGCATCTGACCAAGGATAACATCTGCATGGAGTTTATATGCTCTCCCCGTGTTTGGGTTTCCTCACACACTCCAAGGATGTACTGATAGGTAGCTTAGATTTTGACCTCGATTGAGAAAAGCAAGTGATGATAATGTCTGTAAGGCTCTGAGGAATATGTCAGCGCTGTATAAGTGAGTAACATAAATTCACAACAGTTCTCAATCCCTGCAAATAATTTCTGTTGTCTCTAATGATGAGACTTACATATAGAGGTTTCTAGTTACTGTATTTAGAGGAAAGGCACTTCATAGTAATGACTGTCAATTACATTTTTAGTAATACTTTCCAACTGAAACCACATCTGGTAGAATATAATAGTCATTTATGTATTCACCTGCCTTGTTTAAGTTTATGTAAAGTTGTCATGCACAAATAATTTCAGCTACTATAATAGCATTTAAAGAAATGACATGAGTAACTAAGTGCAGCATTTTAGCAAGAGCATGTTTAGTGCAAATGATTGCATAAATGACAAGACTAAATTACTGGAAAAGTTTGAAACTATAACATTTTATATTTCATTGCACTTCTGTTTTATGGCTGTTTAAGAATAAAATCATTGATATGTTACATTCTGCATTGTAGCAAATTTCTAGAGGATTTATAATGACATGAAGGATTATATTAATGATATCAAGGAAAACTACATAACATATAACAATCATTATGTTTTCAACCTAAGGAAGGACTCTGTTGGAGTCTGAGATATGTCTTTAACTGAACACAAATGAAAAAGTGAACCTTTATTTATTAAACCTTTGGCTGACTGCTTAAGGCCTCATGCACACGACCGTTGTTTCATTCCGTGTCCGTTGTTCCGTTTTTCGTGATTTTCTGCGGACCTATTGACTTTCAATGGGTGTGTTAGAAAACTCGGCTAATGCACCGTTTGTCATCCGCGTCCGTGATCCGTGGTTCCAGTCCGTCAAAAAAATATAACCTGTCCTATTTTTTTCACGGAAAACGGTTCGCGGACCCATTCAAGTCAATGGGTCCGTGAAAAAAACGTGGAGGCACACAAGATTGTCATCCGCATGTCCGCGTCCGTTTTTTTCCTATCATTTGCATGGCAAACTTGACTTAGACTTTTTTTTGCTTTCCTTCCTTTCTGGTGATCCTCCAAAAATAAAGGAAGCCACACGGAAACAAAAACGGAAACGGATCAGGGAACATCGGAACCCCATTTTGCGGAACGGAACACAACAACGGTCGTGTGCATGAGGCCTAAAGGAGTTGTCTCACTTCAGTGGCATTAGTGATGAGCGTCATAGGCAACATTCGTTTTCACAATATTTTGCACATTTTTTGCACCAAGTATTGTTGTGACATCACAGCACTATGTCTGTAGCATGTACCGTATGTATGGACAGCAGAGAAACAGTAATTCCTATCACACTACCTAACACCCTGTACTGGAACCTATCAGCTACACTATATCAGGATATAACCTACACTGACCATCTCCCACGATCTGTATTATATATAGGAGCTAACTAACTATTCTAATGTAATTGGATAAGGAATAGGATCCAGATGAAAGCACAGAGCACAGCAATGTCACTGTTCTCTCAGAACTGCAAAAAAAACATGGCTGAAAATGGCTGCTGGGGAGGTACTTATATAGTAAGGGGCAGGCAACTTTCCTATTGGTTGCTAGGGATGTTGCTAAGCTCAGACAAAGACACTGCAGCCTTCTCATTGGCCCACAAGCAAAAAGGGAAGTTACTGATGAAAAAAAAAACTAGAATATTCGTGATTCCGAATATATAGCACTGTATTCTACACGTTCGCGAATTCTCAAAGTGCCGATATTCGCGATAAAAATTGGCAATTGGAATATTCGCAATCAACACTAGTGGCATTTATCATGTAGATGAAGTTAATACAAGCCACTTACTAATGTATTGTTATTATCCACATTGCTTCCTTTGCTGGCCTGATTCATTTTTCCATCACAATATACACTGCTCATTTCCATGGTTACAGACCACCCTGCAATCCATCAGTGGTGGTTGTGCTTGCATGGTATAGGAAAACGCACTGGCCTATGTGTGCTCCCATGGTCCTGGTCACAGCAGCATATATATCACAGTGGCTAATGCTAGAAGATACATTTGGTGAATCAGGTGTCTTACTTTGTTTCAGAATTGTTTGCTTAAATTTTAGCGCATAATAAGCCATGCCCCCTGCTACCAAGTCGCGATCCCTTTTCTTCCCCAATGTCAGCTGGGCCAAAAAAAGTGTATGAAACAATAATAATGGTAATTCTGGTACATTTCCAATAGTAAACCTACCACAATGTGTGCTTTCTGACAAGTAGAACATTTAACTTATTTTTTCCAAAGAAGCCTGAAAACGGTGTCACTGTCATGGTGCTGTGATATTCAGTAAACCCACATTGTTTTCTTCATTACAATCCCACTGAATAACCTTCTACGATAATATATTTCTTTCAGTAGAATAATTTTGCAGTTTCTCCAGCTCATGTAACTACTATGTTATATGAAGTTCTACCGCACCTTTCTAATCAAACACTTGCTTTTATCTTTCCTCATAAAGAAATTGAAATGGCTTCTTTCAGGCTTCTCTTGCCTCCAGGGAGATAAGGACCCTGCGGTTAACAGGATGAAAGATTTTTGTTTAGAAAATTTTATTTAGACAATGAAAAATGACCTCTGTAAACTCAAAGCTATTTTATTTTTGGGGGCTTTAGGCTTCTGGCAGATAAATCAATCGGGCCCTTGGGACAGAAGAAAAAAATATTACAGTAACAATGTAAGGACAATGCTGCAGATTTGTGGAGTGAATCAGAATATGAAATTATTTCCAAAAATTAAGATATCTTGTAATATTTAGCTTTAGGTTCTTTGCAAATTAAGGCATTTACCTTGTTGCCTTTCACTATATGTATCAGGTATACCCAGAGTTTAATACAGATATAAGTATATATACAAATTATTTTCTGTAGATTAACATGACCCTATATGTTGTACAATTTTCGGTATAAGTTTAAACGTACTCTTCTTTTTTATTTAAAGGTATAGTCATCCTTTTTTTTTATCTGTGTTAAGTGCAGTGTATTCTGGGCAGCAGAAGAAAATCAATATTATGATTAACTGCTCTTTTTTGGATAAATTATTTGGTTGTTGCTTGCCTGCTAATAAGTTGTATAAGAAATACTCTAGCAGATAACCAGAAGAGGTTTTGCACGTCTGCCTCGCCCCAAGGTTCTTGCAATTCCTCACAGCATGAATTTGCACTGCATGTTTGCTTTCTAAGGAGGAAATTTTGCACTTTGAAATTTGTTTTATGTCGTGCAGAGTGCAAAATTAAGGTGAAAAGTTATGCAGAAGTAAATCGTAACTTGACAAGTTAGCAAATCAAGAGACAGCTACTTAACATGTATTGATGCTCAGTTGTTAATAATTCAATGTTAACTGTTTGGAGACTGAAGGGTAAAAATATCAAGTAAATATAATCAATGATCATTATGCAGGTGGGGAGTACAAATCCCTCCATGGCGCTGAACTACAAGTGCTGATAGCATATGTACTGTAAATACCGCAGGCCTGATCAGCCCTTATATTAAACAAAGTGATTACATTTATATGTTTAGAAAATAGGCAGTTGCACAATTTTCTAACATACATGTGTTTAAAAATGTTGCTCCTTCTACCGTACCTAATCCTCAGAATCTAGTTACTCGGTAATTTACTATGTAATCGGAAATGGAACAAGCATCAGATTAGTTTTTCCTGTTTATCTGGAATTAGCACATTATAGTGAAGCTAAATGTGTCTGTCCATTTAGTTATACACAAAACAATCCTAATCTAATGAAAATAAAAGTACATAATATATGATAGCTACATATGAATTAGCCACAGTCCATGGTTCATCACTATATATTGCAGACACGATAAATTATAGATGATTTGTTATGCTATGCTTGTTGTTAAAATTTGATTTGTATTATACATGAAATAGACGACTGCCAAGGACAATGTGACCTTTCTTTTTATTCCCAAATAGTAGTTGGCAGCTTTGAGGTTATGAAAGCATCATTTAAAGGGTATTTAAGGGAATATGTCACTATGATCTTGGGCTATTATCTGCATTAATGCATGAACAGTGTTGGAGATAATGATTCCAGGTCACAATTTCCTATTTTCCTACATGTCAGTACTCAAAGCTGTACTGAAAAACACAGTCTGGACTACTGTGCTATGCTAACATAATGGAGAGGACTCCGATGCACATGCACAGCAGTCCCCACCATGTACTTTGGTGCAGATTTGAGTGCTAATGATGGAGGAATGGGGGGCAGAAGTAAAATAATAAGTAGCAATCCTTATTTACAGTACTACTCATGTATTACTGAACATACACCTGTCCAAGATAGTACTTATAAACACAAGGGGCCAGATTTATCATTACTCTGACCGCTCACTCCACTTTCACATATGGCTAAAATCAGTTTTAGCCAAGTCAGATTTACTGATTGGCCCTTTAAGACTGTAATAAATGTGGTGTGATGGAAGCAGATTATCCATCAGTAAGCAGCTTTACAGCTTTACAAAAGTCGCACGTCTTTATGAAAAAGCATTTTTTTGCGACTTTTTAAATAGTCGCAATAGTAAATCTGTCTAGCGATTCATTTACATAAGAAAACACGCCCACTTTCAGAAAACTGGCGAGCATAGTGCAGAGCCAATAAAAGTCGCACATTTTTGCACAGTTTAAGCGATTGCGCACAAATTTGTGACTTTTTCACTCCATTATTCTGACTTGAGCTGATGATAAATCTGGCCCAAGGAGTGGTGATTTTCCCCTTAAAGACCAGACCATTTTTGTCCATTGGGAGCACACATTAATTGAAATTTTCACCGTTCTAGAACTACAGTGTACAAATGTTTTTATTTTTGCATCAATAAAGCAAT
This sequence comes from Bufo gargarizans, assembly GCF_014858855.1. Lineage (NCBI taxonomy): Eukaryota > Metazoa > Chordata > Amphibia > Anura > Bufonidae > Bufo > Bufo gargarizans. The sequence goes on from NC_058083.1 coordinate 252,590,678, forward strand.
ATGTTTTTTAGTATATTGAGACAATAAGTATGTATTTAAAACACATATTGTGTTAGTTATGTGTGCTGGCTTTATTATTGCACACATGTTTTACGTATACATTTATTTTCAAGTATATTTAAAAAAAAAACTTTATTGAATGTTTTTCTGAAATATTTATTTTATTCTTTTCCTTTTTTTGAATCACATAAAGGGACTTTCATGAAACGTCATATTTTTTTCATGACAGTATACTAAGATAACTATGTACACCATGCCATGATTGACATTTTCTTCAAGCTTGGCCTCTGCAGCACACTGCAACTGATTGCCAAAAGTTTCTGAAGCTGCCCTGCTACACTTGATTACCACTTTACTATATGCCTCAACTTTATTTTCTTATTGTTACATAAACCTAATTGGAGATTAATTTTATTTCTTTAGCTATTTATTTATTGACGTGAGGACCTTATGTCACATATTTTTAATAGTACATTGTCATTTTTTTCATCACTAAAATGCAAAATATCAGGCAATTTTTTAAAGGGCTATTCCTCTATTAGGCATTTGTGGTATTTCCACTGAGTATGCTGTTATATAGGAGCATGAGCATGAGAGGTTATTGTGTTCTGTGTCATTATTGATTACAAGGTATAACAGTATACTGAAAACAGCTGTGCTCCCCCTAGGATAGCTGTAAGTAGCCAGGACATAGAGCACATTTTTACACAGTTTTTTTTTCTTTTCTGTATTTTGTTGCACAGCTTGAAAAACATTTTGAAAAAAATAGGGTCTAAAATGTCACAGTTGCACAATTTGGGTGAATAAATTAACATTAAGTGCAATATCAGTGTGCTGTCTTCCATTAGAATGTTGTACTATACGCTCCTTATGGTGTTGACAGGACCTAAGATGGGAACCCACTCAAAGGCACTGGCAGAAAGCTATCACTCCTTGAAATATAAATGATTTTGTAATAAATTGAATAGATAGCATGCTAGATTCCCTGCCTCTGCCATTAGAAAGAGTATGGGAGATTATTGTGTATGTTTGTATTTGAACTTAAGGAGGTTTTCTGAGAAGAATTAAAAAAGAGCCAGAAAGAGTTAAAAATAAAATATAAGTATTAATTACCTCAACAATCCTATGCTGTTGTCAGTCCGTTGCCCTTATCTCATTTCTTCACTTCCTGGTCCCAGCTCAATACACAGGAAATGGCTTGAAATGTTTACTGAGCCAATTACTGGCCAAGGTGGTCATTGCTGTGGACAGAGATTGGTTGAGCAGACATTCCTAGCCATTTTCTGTATGTCAAGTGGGAACTAAAAACTAGAGAGCAGCGTGGAATGAAACAGAGGCAGAACAGCAGCAGCAGTGCTTCAATTAGGTTATTAATGCTTGTTTTATTTTATTTTTTTGACTGTCAATTTTGCATTTTGTCTCCCTATAAAATCCCTTTAATAATACACTAGCATGCAGTAAGCTTCTAAGCCTCCTTTATTTGTGATTACAGGAAGCCAGCATGTAATGTTTAAAATCTATGGCTGTGCAGAGGATTGGATCCCTGTATAGAAAATAAATTAATCAGCACAGAATATTGGAACTAAAACCAACATTGGGGTAAGATTTTTAAAAACTAGTATAAAGGAAAACTGGCTTAGTTGCCCATAGCAGCCAATTATCCTTTAATTTCCCAAAGCCACTCGGAAAAAATAAAAGTGGAATCTGATTGGTTGCTATGTGGAACTAAATCAGTTTTCCTGTATACCAGCTTTGATAAATCTTTCCCATTGTGTTAAAAAATCCAGTTCAATTTAGTGTTGATCACGAATATTCAAATTTCAAATTTTTATCGCGAATATAGGTACTTTGAAAATTTGCAAATATTTCGAATATAATAGTATATATTTGTAATTTCGAATATTCAATTTTTTTTTAATCAGTACACATGATCCCTCCCTGCTTCTAGCTTGTGGGACAATAAGAAGGCTGCAATATACTTGACTTTAGGAGTAGTGTTGTTTTCATAATGCTAATTTTTGTAATGCAAATTTTTTCATTGCAAATTTTTCAACTTACAACTATTAGACAAAGAAGATTATAGCACTATATTAGCTAAATTGCTCTATATTAGTTTTTTTTTGAATATTCGCTATATTACTATATATTCTTGTTTTAGAATATTACGAATATTCGAAAAAACGAAGTTATAGCAACATAGTGAATATTCGGAAAAAAAAAACGAATATAGAGCAATTTAGCTAATATAGTGATATAATATTCTTTGTCTAATAGTTGTAAGTTGAAAAATTCGCAATAAAAATTTGCATTACTAAAATTCGCATATTACACGATCATTACCTTGCCGATTTTTCGAGTAAAAAAAATCGTAGAATATAACGAATATTCGAATTTGCGAATAATCGATGAATATTCTACAAAATATTAGCGAAATATCGCAAATTCTAATATATGACCCCTGCCGCTTATCACTAGTTCTATAGTGATTTTTTTTCAATTAGGATGATAATTATTGCTAGAAATGAGTGAAGTTATCAAAAATTCTATTTGGCTACTTTGCCGACATTCACAAAACATTTCATTTGTTTTAAATTACTTTGTCACGAATCACATTCTATTGTATGCAGCAAGCAAAATAATGGGGAATCTCCCCCCATCATTGAACCCCTTTCAGGCCATTCAGGGGTTTATCATAGGTCAACTGAGCACCCGAGCACAATGGAAGTCAATGGAAGAACCCGAGCATTCAACCAGGCACCCCCTGCTCTGAAGAGAGGAGGGTGTCTGGTTCCCATGAAAAGGTCAGAAATTGATGGAAACACCAATGAAATAGTTTGGTAACAGCATGGGGAGGATGTCTGAAGGCATCTTGGACTCCCAGGTCGCTGCTGTGAATGATGTTGTCCGAGTAGTACGCCACATTTACAAACTAACAATAATATGCATCAAACCGAAGATAAAAACGATTTTAGAGGAAAAATTGTTAAGAAACATTCTTTCCTGTATATTTACTTGTATATAAAGTGCAAGTGCTGCCAAAAATTAAAAGGAAGAGGCACTCTGATGCAACCTGTATATCACATAAAGGGTGGCCTCATTCACATAGTGGTACAATTGTTCAGGTAGTGGGACTCCTACACTCATAAAGCCTATACACTAAGGAAAAGCGCTTCCAAAAATTACAAGGAACTGGCACTACAATACACCCTTTGTTACACCTAAAGGAGGGCATCATACACACCCTTGAAAAATTATGATTGCTGGCCTGCTGCTGACCCTCAAAAACATTAGGAGCAATGGCCTGCTGGTGGCCCTCTAAAACATTAGGGGTGAGGGCCTGCAGCCGAACTGACCACCTTAAAAATTTGTGGGCGAGGGCCTACTGCCGAGCTGACAATCTAAAACATTATGGGCGAGGGCCTGCTGCCGAGCTGACCATCTAAAAAATGTTGTAGGCGACGGCCTGCTGCCGAGCTGACCATCTAAAACATTATGGGCAAGGGCCTGCTGCCAAGCTGACCATCTAAAAAAATTTGTTGGTGAGGGCCTGCTGCCGAGCTAACCATCTAAAAAAATTTGTTGGTGAGGGCCTACTGCCGAGCTGACCATCTAAAATATTTTGTAGGAGAGGGATTGCTGCCAAGCTGACCATCTAAAACATTATGGGCGAGGACCTGCTGCCGAGCTGATAATCTAGAAAAAATTGTTGGCGAGGGCCTGCTGCTGAGCTAACTATCTAAAAAATGTTGTGGGTGAGGGCCTGCTGCCAAGCTAGACATCTAAAACATTACGAGCGAGGGCCTGCTGCCGAGATGACCAGCTAAAAAAAATTGTGAATGAGGGCCTGCTGCCGAGCTGACCATCTAAAAAAACATTGTGGGCGAGGGCCTGCTGCCAAGCTGACCATCTAAAAATTTTGGGGTGATGTTCTGCTGCTGAGCTGACCGCTGGTGACCCTCAAAAACATTATGATTGAGGGACTGCTGGTGAACCTATAAAATCACTGAGGACGCTGACACAGTCTGGTAAGTACTCCTTCACCATCTTCCAAAAATTTTCCATCCTTGTGACACTAGGTCGCGAATCAGGTTGAGGGTGCTGGCAGGGTGTCATAAAACTGTCCAAGGCATTGGAGAGTGTTGCCCTGCCTCTGTTGGAACTGCTGTGCGTTCCCCTCATCTCCCCTTCTCTGTTGGCCAAGGAACTACATATTCTGCAGCGAGTGTTGTAAGCTGGAAATTTTAAGAGCAATTTTTCCACAAGGACCTTCTGGTATTGCACCATTTTGCGCATCCTCTCCACTACAGGAATGAGAGATTAGGAGATATCTTTGTATCTGTGGTCGAGAAGGGTGAACAAACAGTAATCGATGTTGGCCAAAATGCTTACAACGCGAGGGTCACGGGAAAGGAAGCCTAACATGAAGTCAGCCATGTGTGCCAGAGTCCCAACAGACAAGACTTCGCTGTACTCTTCAGGAGGATGACTCTTAATCTCCTCATTATCTTCTGCCTGTTCTACCCATCCACGCTGAACAGATGGAATAAAACTTCCATGGGAACTACCCTCTGTAGTGGAGGCAACAGTCTCCTACTCCTCCTCCTCATGATCATAAAATTCGCTCTGAGAAGAGGAACTGAGGGTGGTCTGGCTATCACCCTGTGTACTTTCTTCCCCCATTTTCACCTCTTCCACATACAAAGTGTCTGCCTTAATTGTGAGCAGTGAGCGTTTGAGTAGACACAGAAGTGGGATTGTTACACTGATAATAGCATTATCGCCACTCACCATCTGTGTTGATTCCTCACAGTTTCTTAAAACCTTACAGCGGTTAGACATCCATGCCTACTCCTTGCTTGTGAATAGCAGAAGCTGACTGGAAAGGCAATGTTGCAGCTAGTATTCCACTACTGCCCTCTGCTGCTCACAAAGCCTGGCCAACATGTGGAACGTTTAGTTTCAACGCGTGCTCACGTCACACAACAGTCGTTGAGCTGGCAATTGCTAGTACTGCTGCAGGATTTCCAGACCGGCGGAAGCTGTCGATGACTTGTGGAAATGTGCACACATGCGGCACACCTTCACCAGTAGCTCAGGCAAATTTTGGTAGGTTTTCAGAAACTGCTGAAACACTAGGTTGAACACATGGGCTAGGCATGGTATGTGTGTGAGCTTGCCAAGCTCCAAAGATGCCACCAAGTTACGGCCATTATCAGACACAACCATGCCTGGTTCTAGGTTGAGTGGCGAGAGCCACAGCTCAGTCTGGTCCCTTATCTCCTGCCATAGCTCTACGTCGGTGTGCTGTTTGTTATCTAAGCAGATCAGTTTAAGCCCGGCCTGTTGCTGCTTTCACACTGCAGTGCTACACTGCTTCCAGCTACTGACTGATGTCTGACTGGTGCTGCAAGATGATAATTCAGAGGTGGAAGTGGAGGAGGAGGCAGAGGAGGAGAAGGGGGTGTTGCAGCCACTAACATAGGTGGTGGCGGAAACCCTGATGGAAGTAGGGCCCGCAATCCTTGGCGTCGGTAGCACATGTGCCATCCCAGGGTACGACTCGCTCCCAGCCTCCACATTCACCCAGTGTGCCATCAGGGAAATGTAGCATCCCTGGCCAAATACACTTGACCATGTGTCATTCGTTAAGAGAACCTTCCCAATAACTGCGTTGGTCAGGGCACGGGTGATGTTACAGGACACATGCTGGTGTAAGGCTGGGACTGCACAACATGAAAAATATGAAAAATATTGGTGGCTGGGGACAGAATACTGCGGGACAGCCACCGCCATCAGGCTGTGGAAAGCTTCAGTGTCCACTGGCCTAAATGGCAACATTTCCAGCGACCGCAATTTGGAAAACTGTGCATTTAGTGCTATGGCCTGTGGGTGGGTGGCTGGGTATTTGCGCTTTCGTTTAAAGGACTGGGGTATAGACATCTGCATGCTGCGCTGGGACACAGTAGTGGATGTGCTAGCTGATGGTGCTTGCGAAGGTCCAGGTAGAGAGGCATCTGGGCCTGCATCTTGGACAGGGGATTGGCCAGCCCGTAAGACACAGGGGAAGAGGAGGCAGTGGTGTGACTCGCAGACACTGGTTGTGAACCCAGGCATTCAGCCCACCTATTATGGTGCTTTTATGCCATGTGGCGGATCATGCTGGTGGTGGGGAGGTTGCTAGTGTTCATCCCCCTGCTCATTTTGGTATGGCACAGGTTGAAAATGACAATTCTTTTATCGTCCGCCCTTTCCTCAAAAAAGCACCGAACTGCTGAACACCTACCCCTTGGCAAGGGAGATTGCCACAAGGAGGTGCTCCGGGGAAAAGTTGCGGCCTGTTTGGTGTGGCCCACCTTTATCCCTTTTGCTACCCCACTGCCTCTTCCAGCCTGCTGCTGCGGATCCCTCTGTCCTGCTGTCCTCGCTCGGCTTGTAAACTTCCGAGGTTGGGTCAGTGACTTCATCGTCCAGCACCTTCTCTTCCACTTCCTCACTTTGGTCATCCTTCTGACTTGTTGACCTAACAACAACCTCAGTTATTGACAACTGTGCCTCATCCTCATTATGAACCTCTTGAGACACTAATTGTGGTTGACTTATTGGCAACTGTGTCTCATCATCATCATCCACATTGTGAAACCCTAATTGCCATTCCTCACTGGCATCTTCTTCTGACTGAGGCTGTGCTCCAGAGTATGGGAATCAGGGCACAAGATCTCCTCATCTCCCTCTTTAAGCAGGCTTGGCGAGAGGCCCAAATCAAAGAATGGCGATGAAATCAGCTCCTTGGAATATCCGAGTGTGGGATCACTTGTTTGCCAGTATCAAGGTGAGGATTATGTTGACCAGACTCTTGGCTACTGAGACTGGGCTTTGTGGAAGACAGGGTGGTGCTTAACCGACTGAAAGCATTATCTGCTGCAATCCAACTGACCACCTGATCGCACTGGTCTGACTTCGAGAGTGGTATCCTGCGTCGCCCAGCAAACTGGGACATGAAGCTAGGTATCATGGATGAGTGTGTTTCTTTTGCTCTGTACAGCAGCCACAGTTTCACCGCGCCCAGGGCTACGGCCTCTGTGTGCAGCATCAGCAGCACGGCCACTTCCCCATCCCTTACTGCTCGCCGTGCTCATATTAAATGGTATATGTGCTTGAAAGTATGTCACACGTACAGTAGCCCAGATTTTGTAAGTGTATGCGCAAATAAATGTTGCTGTCTGCAGTGGCAAAACAATTTCAAGTTATTTAGCACAGGTTGCGCTCAAAATATATATTGCTGCCAGATACAACTATATTCCTTAAACAGACTTTTGGGTCTCTAACAAGTTTTAGCAATTTAGTGCAGGTTGCACTAAAAATATATATTGCTGCCACACACAATAGTCCTTAAATAGACTTTTGGGTCTATAACAAGTATAAAAACTAAAATATTGCTTATTTAATCCCTACACTATCTCTCTTTTATGCTCTCCAGCTCGCCCTGACAAATACTTAGCAGAACACGTGTCATCGGGTGCTGACGCGTTCCGGCCAGCCAATCACTGTAATGCCAGCAGCCAACATGGCTATGGCATTACAGTGAATGGCAGTACTTACCTGCACGTTTATTGGTGGGGAGGAGACTCGAGCATCGTGCTCGAGCACACGTAGTATTCGACCGAACACCCCGATGTGCCAAGCATCTCTATGCTCGAGCTGAACTAGTGTTCGGCCGAGCATGCTCGCCCAACACTAATAATCACCTTATCGATTTGCTTGCTGAGTGGCCGCTGTGGCCATCTAGATTGAAGAAAAAGCACCAAATCGAATGTGCGCTGACGTGATGATGTCACCATACTGGCCGAGCATGATGACGACATCAACGTGCATGAATTTTGGTGCGAAGTGTGAGGAAATACAGCTTTGCAACAAATCAAAATTTTCCATGAAATTCAGATCGAAGTCCACTTTGTTAACTTCGATTCGCTCAACACTAGTGATGAGCGGCAGGGGCAATATTCGAATTTGCGATATATGTCACAAATATTTGGTAGAATATTTATTATATATTCGAGAATTCGAGATTACTTTCTTGATCGCGAAAAATCGGCAATGTAATATTTGTGTAATGCGCTCGAAATACAGATGTGTGTCACTTTTGCTGCATTTTTCAAGCTGCTAGAAGTTTCCTGAGACTGGAGAAAATAGTTGGCACAGCAGAACATTACAATAGCTTTATATGCAGATAGAGTACTCCAATATATTCACTATTAAGAAATCAGCACCAATAATGCAAATATTTTGGTTGGTGATTGGTGCACTAAGTATTGTCGTGAACTTGTGACATCACAGCACTATGTATGTATGTAGCATGTATGTATGGACAGCAGAACCTATCAGCAACACTATATCACTATCTAACATACACTGACTATCTCCCACTAACTGTATTATATATAAGCTAAGTAACTAACTAACTATATTATGTAATGACACAGGAAAGCAGAGAGCACAGCAATAACACTGCTGTCTCTCTCAGATCTGCAAAATACTTCATACAAGGGCTGCTGGGGAGTTTCTTATATAGTAAAGGGTAGGCAACTTTCCTATTGGTTCCTAGGGATGTTGCTAAGCTCAAAGACAATGCAACTGTCACGGCGCGGTCTAGGAGGCGGGCATGTCCGGCGCGCGCACGCATCATCAGTGCGTCCAGCGTCGCCTGTGCTCCTGATAATACTATGCAAGCCCCCCGCGCGTCTATGCACATTCATGAGAATGGTTTTAGGGCTGAGCGCCGAGCTGATCACTCGGCACTCGGCTGTGTAGTCTGTGTGGAGTCATGTGGCACTGGCCACGTAGCATGACCCCTTTGGCTCCCTATTTAAACAGGCAGTCTGCTGGCCACAGATTGCCTGTTATTTAGGTTCCACCTGCGACTATGTCTTTCCATGCATACTTACCGCCTGCTGAATTCCTGACGATCCTCTGCCTACTCCTTGTGTACTTTGCTGCTCTCCTGGTATTCTGACCCCGGCTTCCTCCTGACGATCCTCTGCTGACTCCTTTGGTACTTCACGACTCTCCTGGTATTTATGACCCCAGCTTCTCCTGACTATTCTCTGCTTGCTCCATTTGTAATTTGTAGCTTTCCTGGTATAGATTTGGTCTGTTCACATTCTGTTGTTTGTCTGGTCTGTCCTCTCTGCACTTATTCCAAGCTAGGGATTGCAGTCCAGTTGTCCCCTGTCATTAGGACTCGCGAGGCAAGTAGGCAGGGCCAGGGGTGAGGGTGGAGCGCAGTGGTCACTTCCCTCCCCCCTGTGTGTGTGTACGCGACCGTTACAGCAGCCTTCTCATTGGCCCACAAGCAATAAGGGAGGTTATTGTTTAAAAAAAAATCTTGAATATTCAAAATTACTCAACACTAATTATTGCATTCAATGGTATGCAATACTATAATAAAATATACACTGCATATAACACTGCATATAACAAGCGTGCTTTAAAGAAAGATTTGAAATAAGTTTAAAAAAAAGTTATTTCAAGTTTGTGATCTTTTTACAATTATACACATTTAATACCGCTTTCAGAAGTATCCAGAGCCAAGGGAAAGGAAAGCTATATGGTTTTTACAAAATCATTCATCAAGAACTAATTGAAGCCTTCATACAGTTCAGAGCTGATAAAACACTGTAACAATAAACAATCACAAAATTCACTAGAGAAGGATTTGTTTTGCCTTGAGGAATAGAGTTCTGTTCTATCTAGAGGATTCCTAGTTAAAGCATCACCAACGTTTCTTTCTTTTCAGTTTTATTGGGATAAACAGACCTTCCTCTTGATAATCATGAAGGGGAAGCTGTGTCAAATGTATTAGTATTGCTCCAGTGGAGCTATTCTCATTGTAGACATTTGCAATTGTTTGTGTTTGACATTCTATAGAAACATAAGCAGAATATTTCAGACGTTTAATATTTTCCCCTCCATTTCTAAACAATGTAAATTTCTTATTTTATGGCTTCAAACTTCCAAGTCAATGTAGTTTATCTAAGTTATTACAATAAAACTTGAAATCATGATGCATTGTGAAGTGACTGTTTAGCTATAGATTGTTTGTTTACTTCCAAATGTTATTTTGAATATAATGTCCTCACTGTTGTAGGTCCCTCTTCCCACTACCTAGTGTTAGAGATCAGAAAAAAATAGTAATAATAATCAGATTCTATAGACGCAAAATTTGGCAGAATTTTTGCAGAGGAGAGACAGAGAGGGACAAAAAGAGAAAGGCATAGAGATTGAAGCAGTTTTGATTCAGATAAGATCAATCTACACTCAAAACACTTGTATAAAACATGTGCAATATTTTAACAAGGTTTAACCCCTTGGCAACATCCTCTGTACATATACGGACAAAGTTTTCACTTTTATGATGGAGCTCACTCGCATGTGCACCTGCACTATACCCACCTGGTTTCTGCTGTTTCAAATAGCAGAGACCTGTGATGCATGTACGTAATCGACCCTACAGCTCAGATGCTGTGGTCAAATGTTAACACAGCACAGCATAATTCATACTGCTCCAACAAGAAATATGTAAAGTGCAAGTGCTATAAACCAATATTAAGATCACCAAGCAGAATCAATTACCCATAGTGTGCCTCCTCCGAGATGGCTCCAACCCCGACGCTCGTTTTGGCAAACCTTTTTCTGGGGTGGCGTCACCACCGCAGGACTCACAATAGATACTCCTACTATTCAATAAAACGGTGTATTACACACTAATGCCAACTGTACACACTTGGACAATGGGATATACAGGTAGCTGCTGCGTATATGTGACAGGCTGCGTATATGTATATGTGACGTGACGCGTCATGTGATACATCAGTCACATGATCCAAGAAGGTCTAGATATTTGAAAGATCATTTGGTTAAGAGTCTCTATACAAAACTGATTCCTTCTATCTTCCCTGGGATTGTAAAACCCAAATGGGGCTTTGTCCCCTTTGGGAAATGTATGGGGTGCAATAATATGGAAAGGGCTACTGAGTTTTGTGATGTTACTGGTGAGAAGGTTTTTCAAATTACACATCCGCTTACCTGCTTTAGTACAACAGTGGTGTATTACGCAAAATGTCCATGTTCAAAGGTGTATGTGGGTCTTACCACGAGGGAATTGAAAGTCAGGATGCGTGAGCATGTTCGTGACATCTTAGCTGCTTCTATTGAAAGGGATATGATTAATTTAAAGCTTGTTGCCAGTCATTTTAAGATGTATCATTCCTGTAATCCCAGGGGTTTGAGTGTCCGGGGAATAGATTGTTTACCAAAAAATGTCCAGGTCCAAACGTCTCAAAGAAACTTGCTCAATTGGAATGTAAATGGTTCTGGAAACTGAATACCTTATGTCTTAATGGACTCAATGAGTGCTCTGGCTTTTCATCCTTCTTATAGGCACTTCCCTGGTCAGCATGTGCCATTGTTTTTAATATATAATATATATTTTTTATTACTATTTTTTATGAATTGTTAAATTTTTAATTATTTATATCTAGTGTTGTCTCTGAATGTATGTGATAAATCACTTCTCACACATTCCCTAGATTAGATTGTAATATACTCCTGGACATTAAAGAGAACTCAATAATACATTTGTGTATAACATGCACTATATTCTTTTTTATCATATTTCATTTTTATTTTATTTTTCACAATCTTTCATCTGGATGTTTGGGTTCTACGGGTCAATGGGGACCCAAACTTTGGAGCACTAAAATGGCTGTAAAAAAGTAATGGAAAGGGCTAGGGAAATGACATAAAATAACATAAAATACGTAAAAATAAAAAATTATAATCTTGATCTATGAGGAGGAGGTCCGTATGGAGTAGGAGGTTGAAGAGGCGGTGGATGTGGCGGTGTATGTGGCGGTGTTTATTTTATTAATTTTTCTTTTTTGTTTAAATTTGGGTAGACCCAAAAACATTGGGAAATATTACCTGTAATATACCCCCTCCAGCCATGCTAAACAAATGTTCAGACAATACAATGGCTGCAGGGCAGGCCAGAACTTTTAAGGCGTAAAGGGCAAGCTCAGGCCATGTGCCCAATTTGGAGACCAAGCAGTTGAAGTGGGATAGACCCATCAGGCAGTATGTGTAGGCGTGTGCACACATACTGCTCAACCATGTCTCATGTCCCCGTGACGTCCACAATCCAATTGGATATCTTCTTTCGATGTTCTTTTCTGCGCCTACCATGGTGATCACGGGTAGCTGGGAATCAGGGTTCCAGGCCAGAGAGATAGCCTTAGAAAGGGATACCACATCCAAGGGAGGTCAATGGATGAAATTAAATGTGATTGAGTGGAAATGTGGGACAAATTATTGAAGCAGAAGCTTCCAAGTAAAGGAGGGGGCAAGCAGAAATTACCCACTCCCGACTTGAGGAAGTAGTGACGATGAGTAACAATACAGGACTCTTAAGATGCCCTGTTATTTGAATGATTAATAAAAAATAACAGGGAATGTCACTGGGGTATTTTGGATTTGGAAACTCTAGACAGGAGAGGCCCTGCTGCCGCTTTGTTGACTCTAGATAACTTCTGCCTGATCACACGTCCCCGTGATGTCCACTATCCAATTGGATATCTTCTCTATCAACTTTCGATGTTCTTTTCTGCGCCTACCATGTTGATCACGGTTAGCGGCAAATCAGGGTTCCACGCCGGAGAGGGAGTGTGAGAAAGGGATACCACATCCAAGGGGGGTTAATGGGTGCAATGTGATCTAGGATTGAATGAAGGGAGAAGGTGCGCGTCAATTAAATATTAATTTTAGAAATTTAAGTCCCTGTTACCTATGCAGAGCAGGGGTTTTTCATTGGCAAAAATGGGTTAATGTCACCCACCAATGGAACAGACGATTTTACTAAAATTAGGTACCATTTGTATACGGCAAAATTGGTAAAATGTCAACTGGACAATGTAACAGACGATTTTTTTTAAATGTATGTCCCTGTCACCTATGTAGAGCAGGGGTTTATTCACGGCAAAACTGTGTTCATGTCACCCACCAATGGAACAGACGATTTTACAAAAATTATGTCCCTGTCTCCTATGCAGAGCAGTGGTTTGCATACGGCAAAATTGGTAAAATGTCACCTGACAATGTAACAGACGATTTTTATAAATTTAGGTCCCTGTCACCTATGCAGAGCAGGGGTTTATTCATGTCAAAAATGGTAAAATGTCACGCAAGCATGTAACAGACTTTGTTGCACCCTGCTCCCTCTTTTGCTGTGCTGGTGCATCTGTGCGACCACTGCCTCTTCCTCCGAACTAGACAGGTCACTCGCATGACCTTGATTCCATGTGGGGTCTAGTATCTCATCATGCTCCACATCATCTTCCACCCACTCTTTACCCCTGCTCTCCTTGTCGGTCTGCAGACTGCAGAAAGCCGCAGCAGTTGGCACCTGTGTTTTGTCATCATCAGAGACATGCTGCGGAGGTCTTCCAATGTCCTCATCCTGAAACATAAGTGGTTGGGCATCAGTGCACTCAATCTCTTCCACTTCTGGTGCAGGGCTATGTGGATGGCCCACAGAAACCCTGCCAGCAGAGTCATTAAAACACATAACAGACTGCTGCATGACTTGGGGCTCAGACTGCTTGGCTGATTTGCAAGGGGGAGAGTTGAAAGACAGATGGATATGGGCTGTAGGTGCCAACTCTGATCTTTCAGCAGTGGACTGGGTGGGAGACAATGCGAAGGAACTGAAGGCACTGTTTGCCCCCCAATCTACTATAGTCTGTACTTGTTCTGGCCTCACCATTCGTACTGTCCTAAATGCAGTGTAGGCTGCAAATGTACTTTCTAGCGCAAAAGATGAGCATTTGTCACCCAATAATGTAACATACAAATTAGTAAAATGTATTTCCTTGTCCACTAGGTAGAGTAGGGGTATGTCACAGCAAAAGTTTGGTGAATTTCACCCAACAATGTAACAGACAAATTAGTAAAATGTATTCCCCTATCTACTAGGTAGAGCAGGGGTATATCACAGCCAAAAATTTGGTAATTTCACCTGAATATGTAACAGACAAATTAGTGAAATGTATTTCCCTGTCTACTAGGTAGAGCAGGGGTATATCACAGCCAAAAATTTGTGAATTTCACCCGAAAATGTAACAGACAAATTAGTGAAATGTATTTCCCTATATACTAGGTAGAGCAGGGATATATCAAAGCAAAAAATTTGGGAATTTCACCCGACAGTGTAACAGACAAATTAGTGAAATGTATTTCCCTGTCCACTAGGTAGAGCAGAGGTATATCACAGCAAATAATTGGTAAATTTCACCCAACAATGTAATAGTCAAATTAGTAAATTGTATTTCCCTGTCCACTAGGTAGAGTAGGGGTATATCATAGCCAAACATTTGGGAATTTCACTCCACAATGTACCAGACAAATTATTGATATGTATTTCCCTGTCTATTAGGTAGAGCAGGGGTATATCACAGCCAAAAATTTGAGAATTTCACCTGACAATGTAATAGTGTAATAGACAAATTAGTAAAATGTATTTCCCTGTCCACTAGGTAGAGCAGGGGTATATCAAAGCCAAAAATTGGTTTATTTCACCCAACAATGTAAAAGACAAATTAGCGAAATGCATTTCCCTGTGTACCAGGTAGAGCAGGGGTATATCACAGCCATACATTTGTGAATTTCACTATGTACCAGACAAATTAGTGATATACATTTCCCTGTCTACTAGGTAGAGCAGGGGTATATCACAGCTAAAAATGTGTGAATTTCACACGACAATGTAACAGATGAATTAGTAAAATGTATTTCCTTGTCCACTAGGTAGAGTAGGGGTATGTCACAGCCAAAAATTTGTGAATGTCACCCATATATGTAATAGACAAATTAGTAAATTGTATTTCCCTGTCCACTAGGTAGAGTAGGGGTATATCATAACCAAACATTTGGGAATTTCACTCCACAATGTACCAGACAAATTATTGATATGTATTTCCCTGTCTATTAGGTAGAGCTGGGGTATATCACAGCCAAAAATTGGTGAATTTCACCTGAAAATGTAACAGACAAATTAGTGAAACGTATTTCCCTATCTACTAGGTAGAGCAGGGGTATATCAAAGCCAAGAATTTGGGAATTTCACCCGACAGTGTAACAGACAAATTAGTGAAATGTATTTCCCTGTCCACTGGGTAGAGCAGGGGTATATCACAGCCAAAAATTTGAGAATTTCACCTGACAATGTAATAGTGTAATAGACAAATTAGTAAAATGTATTTCCCTGTCTACTAGGTAGAGCAGGGGTATATCAAAGCCAAAAATTGGTTTATTTCACCCAACAATGTAAAAGACAAATTAGGGAAATGCATTTCCCTGTGTACCAGGTAGAGCAGGGGTATATCACAGCCATACATTTGTGAATTTCACTATGTACCAGACAAATTAGTGATATACATTTCCCTGTCTACTAGGTAGAGCAGGGGTATATCACAGCTAAAAATGTGTGAATTTCACACGACAATGTAACAGATGAATTAGTAAAATGTATTTCCTTGTCCACTAGGTAGAGTAGGGGTATGTCACAGCCAAAAATTTGTGAATGTCACCCATATATGTAACAGACAAATTAGTGACATGTATTTCCCTGTCCTCTAGGTAGAGCAGGGTTATATCACAGCCAAAAATTGGTGAATTTCACCCGACAATGTAACAGACAATTTAGTGAAATGTATTTCCCTATCTACTAGGTAGAGCAGGGGTATATCACAGCCAAAAATTTGGGAATTTCACCCGACAATGTAACAGACAAATTAGTGAAATGTATTTCCATTTCTACTAGATAGAGCAAGGGTATATCACAGCCAAAAATTTGTGAATTTCACCCGACAATGTAACAGACAAATTAGTGAAATGCATTTCCCTGTACACTAGGTAGAGCAGGGGTATATCACAGCCAAAAATTTGTGAATTTCACCCAACTATGCAACAGAAAAATTAGTGAAATGTATTTCCCTGTCCACTAGGTAGAGCAGGGGTATATCACAGCCAAAATTTTGTGAATTTCACTCGACAATGTACCAGACAAATTAGTGATCTGTATTTCCCTGTCTACTAGGTAGAGCAGGGGTATACCACAGCCAAAAATTGGTGAATTTCACCCGACAATGTACCAGACAAATTAGTGATATACATTTCCCTGTCTTCTAGGTAGAGCAGGGGTATATCACAGCCAAAAATGTGTGAATTTCACACGACAATGTAACAGATGAATTAGTAAAATGTATTTCCTTGTCCACTAGGTAGAGTAGGGGTATGTCACAGCCAAAAATTTGTGAATGTCACCCATATATGTAACAGACAAATTAGTGACATGTATTTCCCTGTCCTCTAGGTAGAGCAGGGTTATATCACAGCCAAAAATTTGGTAATTTCACCCGAATATGTAACAGACAAATTAGTGAAATGTATTTCCCTGTCTACTAGGTAGAGCAGGGGTATATCACAGCCAAAAATTAGTGAATTTCACCCGAAAATGTAACAGACAAATTAGTGAAATGTATTTCCCTATATACTAGGTAGAGCAGGGATATATCAAAGCAAAAAATTTGGGAATTTCACCCGACAGTGTAACAGACAAATTAGTGAAATGTATTTCCCTGTCCACTAGGTAGAGCAGAGGTATATCACAGCCAAAAATTGGTGAATTTCACCCGACAATGTAGCAGACAATTTAGTGAAATGTATTTCCCTATCTACTAGGTAGACCAGGGGTATATCACAGCCAAAAATTTGGGAATTTCACCCGACAATGTAACAGACAAATTAGTGAAATGTATTTCCATTTCTACTAGGTAGAGCAGGGGTATATCACAGCCAAAAATTTGTGAATTTCACCCGACAATGTAACAGACAAATTAGTGAAATGCATTTCCCTGTACACTAGGTAGAGCAGGGGTATATCACAGCCAAAAATTTGTGAATTTCACCCAACTATGCAACAGACAAATTAGTGAAATGTATTTCCCTGTCCACTAGGTAGAGCAGGGGTATATCACAGCCAAAATTTTGTGAATTTCACTCGACAATGTACCAGACAAATTAGTGATCTGTATTTCCCTGTCTACTAGGTAGAGCAGGGGTATACCACAGCCATACATATGTGAATTTCACTATGTACCAGACAAATTAGTGATATAAATTTCCCTGTCTACTAGGTAGAGCAGGGGTATATCACAGCCAAAAATTTGGTAATTTCACCCGAATATGTAACAGACAAATTAGTGAAATGTATTTCCCTGTCTACTAGGTAGAGCAGGGGTATATCACAGCCAAAAATTAGTGAATTTCACCCGAAAATGTAACAGACAAATTAGTGAAATGTATTTCCCTATATACTAGGTAGAGCAGGGATATATCAAAGCAAAAAATTTGGGAATTTCACCCGACAGTGTAACAGACAAATTAGTGAAATGTATTTCCCTGTCCACTAGGTAGAGCAGAGGTATATCACAGCCAAAAATTGGTGAATTTCACCCGACAATGTAGCAGACAATTTAGTGAAATGTATTTCCCTATCTACTAGGTAGAGCAGGGGTATATCACAGCCAAAAATTTGGGAATTTCACCCGACAATGTAACAGACAAATTAGTGAAATGTATTTCCATTTCTACTAGGTAGAGCAGGGGTATATCACAGCCAAAAATTTGTGAATTTCACCCGACAATGTAACAGACAAATTAGTGAAATGCATTTCCCTGTACACTAGGTAGAGCAGGGGTATATCACAGCCAAAAATTTGTGAATTTCACCCAACTATGCAACAGACAAATTAGTGAAATGTATTTCCCTGTCCACTAGGTAGAGCAGGGGTATATCACAGCCAAAATTTTGTGAATTTCACTCGACAATGTACCAGACAAATTAGTGATCTGTATTTTCCTGTCTACTAGGTAGAGCAGGGGTATACCACAGCCATACATATGTGAATTTCACTATGTACCAGACAAATTAGTGATATACATTTCCCTGTCTACTAGGTAGAGCAGGGGTATATCACAGCCAAAAATGTGTGAATTTCACACGACAATGTAACAGATGAATTAGTAAAATGTATTTCCTTGTCCACTAGGTAGAGTAGGGGTATGTCACAGCTAAAAATTTGTGAATGTCACCCATATATGTAACAGACAAATTAGTGACATGTATTTCCCTGTCCTCTAGGTAGAGCAGGGTTATATCACCGCCAAAAATTGGTGAATTTCACCCGACAGTGTAACAGACAATTTAGTGAAATGTATTTCCCTATCTACTAGGCAGAGCAGGGGTATATCACAGCCAAAAATTTGTGAATTTCACCCGACAATGTAACAGACAAATTAGTGAAATGTATTTCCATTTCTACTAGGTAGAGCAGGGGTATATCACAGCCAAAAATTTGTGAATTTCACCCGACAATGTAACAGACAAATTAGTGAAATGCATTTCCCTGTACACTAGGTAGAGAAGGGGTATATCACAGCCAAAAATTGGCGAATTTCACCCAACTATGCAATATACAAATTAGTGAAATGTATTTCCCTGTCTACTAGGTAGAGCAGGGGTATATCACAGCCAAAATTTTGTGAATTTCACTTGACAATGTACCAGACAAATTAGTGATCTGTATTTTCCTGTCTACTAGGTAGAGCAGGGGTATACCACAGCCAAAAATTGGTGAATTTCACCCGACAATGTAACAGACAATTTAGTGAAATGTATTTCCCTATCTACTAGGTAGAGCAGGAGTATATCACAGCCAAAAATTTGGGAATTTCACCCGACAATGTAACAGACAAATTAGTGAAATGTATTTCCATTTCTACTAGGTAGAGCAGGGGTATATCACAGCCAAAAATTTGTGAATTTCACCCGACAATGTAACAGACAAATTAGTGAAATGCATTTCCCTGTACACTAGGTAGAGCAGGGGTATATCACAGCCAAAAATTTGTGAATTTCACCCAACTATGCAACATACAAATTAGTGAAATGTATTTCCCTGTCTACTAGGTAGAGCAGGGGTATATCACAGCCAAAATTTTGTGAATTTCACTTGACAATGTACCAGACAAATTAGTGAAATGTATTTCCCTGTCCACTAGGTAGAGCAGGGGTATATCACAGCCAAAAATTTGGTGAATTTCACCTGACAATGTACCAGACAAATTAGTGAATAATTTTGAGCGCAAATATTTGAATAACAAATATTTTTAGCGAATATCGCAACTTTGAGAATTCACAAATATTTTGAATATAGTGCTATATTTTTGCTATATTGAATATTCGTGAATTTTAAACTTCTGAAAACATGATCCATCACTGCTTCTTGCTTGTGGGCCAATAAGTCATTGGCCCACAAGCAAATTAAGCTGGAAGGAATCATTTTTTCGTCTAAAAAAAATTAGCTATATTGCTTTATATTCATTTTTTAGAATATTTATCATATTCTAAAACAAGAATATATAGCAATTTAGAGAAAAATTCGTAAAATACAAACATAGAGCAATTTAGCTAATATAGTGGTATAATCTTTTTTTAAGAGTCTTAATTTGTTTTAAATCTGAAGTTCAGAAGAAAAAAAAAGTTACAACTATTAGACAAAGAAGATTATACCACTATATTAGCTAAATTGATTGATTCTACATAATATTTTTCGAATATTCGCTATATTGCAGGAAGCAGGGTGTAATCAATCTTGTTATTCGAATTCCCAATTTTTAGCCGAAAATCTGGAATGTCATGAATGATCGCATGAGGACGCGATCTTATGAGTGACAGTAATTGTTTCACGTGTCAGGTGCTCTGGTTTCGGTTTTGCTGCCAGCGATCAAAAATGGGGCGAATTTGATTTAAAAAAGAAGATGAAGTTATTCTCACTGTAAGTAATATTGTATTACAGCACTGTATTTTATTTCATATTGCATCAGAACAATATTTAGCAACACTCGATCTGCGTCTAAATTATTTATATGTAGATTGAGTGTTGCTAAATATTCGTGTATGTGAATGAGAATGACATTGATACAAATTTTTATTTTTTTATTTTTTCCAGTCTTCAACAGTCCAATTTTGGTGAGCTCATGCAAATTGTAGCCTCTTTTTCCTATTTGTAGTGGAGATGAGTGGTACCCGGTGGGGTCTTCTGCTGTTGTAGCCCATCCGCCTCATGCATGTTGTGGCTTCACAAATGCTTTGCTGCATACCTCGGTTGTAACGAGTGGTTATTTCAGTCAACGTTGCTCTTCTATCAGCCTGAATCAGTCGGCCCATCCTCCTCTGACCTCTAGCATCAACAAGGCATTTTCGCCCACAGGACTGCTGCATACTGGATATTTTTCCCTTTTCACACCATTCTTTGTAAACCCTAGAAATGGTTGTGCGCGAAAATCCCAGTAACTGAGCAGATTGTGAAATACTCAGACCGGCCCGCCTGGCATCAACAACCATGCCACGTTCAAAATTGCTTAAATCACCTTTCTTTCTCATTCTGAGATTCAGTTTGGAGTTCAGGAAATTGTCTTGACCAGGACCACAACCCTACATGCATTGAAGCAACTGCGTTGTGATTGGTTGACTATATAATCACATTAATGAGAAATAGAACAGTTATTCCTAATAATTCTTTAGGTGAGTGTATACCACACTATATACCACACTATATACCATACACACAATATATATAGATTTAATTTACCCAGGGTGCACCACGGGGAGGCGAACCAGCAGTACACCCAATAACGTACCTTCACTTAACTAGACAGGTACATTGCAGCTTAGCTGGCCAATATCTGATTGCTCAGACCTCACATACATATAATCGCAAAACAATTCGATCTAATATCGGTAAGTTTAAATCTAATATTTCCCCTTTAAAGACGTAACTACTTTTTGCTTTTTTGAATATTGTATATAAAAAAAAAAAATTATTTGCAATTATATGCTTTCATCTTTATCCTTCAGCGCTTCCTTGAGCGGGGATATCCTTGGACCTGGAAAAGGGTTGAAAAAGAGGCCATTGTACGGTCTGCCCGGGCAGAATTAAAATTAAAAAGCGGCATATGGCATGACCACAAGGCCATTAGAAAAAAGGATTGTGACCTCAAACGCCTAAACCCAGATCGGGTCAAAGATTATAGTAGGCCATTATGCCCAGGTACAATGCTTACATGAATTTTGTATCTCTCTCTACAACACTCAGTAATGTATATATTCAGTTATGCTGCTAATCCATACAGATGTAGTATGGTTAACACACAACCTCTTAACTCAAATTTCTTAACTCATCACTTAATCTTGAAACAAAAGCTACTTTGTTAGTTTGTCATGGAAATCCACTACAGTGGGATGCGAAAGTTTGGGCAACCTTGTTAATCGTCATGATTTTCCTGTATAAATCGTTGGTTGTTACGATAAAAAATGTCAGTTAAATATATTATATAGGAGACACACACAGTGATATTTGAGAAGTGAAATGAAGTTTATTGGATTTACAGAAAGTGTGCTATAATTGTTTAAACAAAATTAGGCAGGTCATTTTATTGATTCCAAAACCTTTAGAACTAATTATTGGAACTCAAATTGGCTTGGTAAGCTCAGTGACCCCTGACCTACATACACAGGTGAATCCAATTATGAGAGAGTATTTAAGGGGGTCAATTGTAAGTTTCCCTCCTCTTTTAATTTTCTCTGAAGAGTAGCAACATGGGGGTCTGAAAACAACTCTCAAATTACCTGAAGACAAAGATTGTTTACCATCATGGTTTAGGGGAAGGATACAGAAAGCTGTCTCAGAGATTTCGGCTGTCTGTTTACATAGTTAGGAACATATTGAGGAAATGGAAGACCACAGGCTCAGTTCAAGTTAAGGCTCGAAGTGGCAGACCAAGAAAAATCTCGGATAGACAGAAGCGACGAATGGTGAGAACAGTCGGAGTCAACCCGCAGACCAGCACCAAAGACCTACAACATCATCTTGCTGCAGATGGAGTCACTGTGCATCGTTCAACCATTCGGCGCACTTTACACAAGGAGATGCTGTATGCGAGAGTGATGCAGAGGAAGCCTTTTCTCCACCCACAGCACAAAAAGTGCCGCTTGAGGTGGGCTAAAGCATATTTGGACAAGCCAGCTTCATTTTGGAATAAGGTGACTGATGAAACTAAAATTTAGTTATTTGGCCATAACAAGGGGCATTATGCATGGAGGAAAAAGAACGCAGCATTCCAAGAAAAACACCTGCTACCTACAGTAAAATATGGTGGTGGTTTCATCATGCTGTGGGGCTGTGTGGCCAGTGCAGGGACTGGGAATCTTGTCAAAGTTGAGGGACGCATGGATTCCACTCAGTATCAGCAGATTCTGGAGACCAATGTCCAGGAATCAGTGACAAAGCTGGGCTGGATCTTTCAACAAGACAACGACCCTATACACTGCTCAAAATCCACTAAGGCATTTATGCAGAGGAACAAGTACAAAGTTCTGGAATGGCCATCTCAGTCCCCAGACCTGAATATAATTGAAAATCTGTGGTGTGACTTAAAGAGAGTTAGTTGTCCATGCTCGGAAGCCATCACACCTGAATGAACTAAAGATGTTTTGCAAAGAGGAATGGTCCAAAATACCTTCAACCAGAATCCAGACTCTCATTGGAACCTACAGGAAGCGTTTAGAGGCTGTAATCTCTGCAAAAGGAGGATCTACTAAATATTGATTTCATTTCTTTTTTGTGGTGCCCAAATTTATGCACCTGCCTAATTTTGTTTAAACAATTATAGCACATTTTCTATAAATCCAATAAACTTCATTTTCACTTCTCAAATATCACTGTGTGTGTCTCCTATATGATATATTTAACTGACATTTTTTATCATAACAACCAACGATTTATACAGGAAAATCATGACGATTAACAAGGTTGCACAAACTTTCGCATCCCACTGTATATCTTTCATTATTTGACGGTTCCTCTTATCCATCTTCCGAACCTTCTTAGAAAAAACCGCCGCAGCAGCTTATGGAGAGCCAATTGATTCTTTAGAAGCTCCTTCTGGAACTTGGCCATTCATTTATGGCATTTAGAGATTACTGTATGCTTAAAGTGTAGAACAAATTCGTTCACACCGGGTTTTCTCAGCTGTGCATAGGGTTCCCACCCCTCATAATCCCTCATTCTCTTTTTCTAGTCCCCAGTGTGTTTACAATCGACTGCATCCAATAGACCGACTCACTTCCGGTCGTTGGAGCGCAGTCACGTGACCCGATGCGTTCCATTTGCCGATCTACTTCCGGCCAATGGAACGCACGGTGTCACATGTGCTTCAACACCCAGGCCCGCCCCCATCGCTTGGCGCGCTTCCTGGCAGACATTTAAAGCAGTGGCTCACACTGCTAAGGGCACACAGCGCAAACCACTGGTGCTGACAGCACCTGATCTACTATCGTGTGACCTATTCTCCTTTCATCTCCAGCGGCAATGGTAGGTCCTCCTGAGTGGGGATTAGGTTATCCATCTTTCTGATTTATATGGTATTGTTACTATTATACTGGGGGTTATTCTTCTGTCTGATATACTGTCCGTATTACCATACTTGTTTTAGTCGATAACCTATTAGAATGGACATCATACTTCAATTAGGACTCTGCTTAGATTCGGTTTTTTCCTTAAATTGATCCTTCAGGAATCATCGCAACGTCATGTATATCCCACGTTGTATACCAGCATAATATTATGTAGCTACAGAATTGAAACTCCATATCAGGCTGATTTCTCATTAATTATCTGCTGGCCATTTTTACTTTATTTTACTTTACTTTATTTTTCTTTATTTTACTTGTTTGTTTATTTTTCCTTTTTTTGCTTTCTTGATTTATTATCGCCAATGGTGTATGACATGAATTAATGTATATAACCTTGTGTATATATATATGACACTATTATTCTGTATTCCATAGTGTCTGATGAAGGCTAATATATAGCCGAAAACGCGTTCACACATGAATGTCGCACATTACCTGCAAAAAATAAACTGCGATCAAAGAATATCTCTCATTGCTGTCATTTTTATTATACTATATTCTGGGGTGGGAACCCTATGCACAGCTGAGAAAACCCGGTGTGAACGAATTTGTTCTACATATTACATTTCCCTGATTTGGAACACACCAGGACCACCAAAAATGGCTGACAACACCCTATCCTTCGCAGATAACGAGATTTCAACCGTTCTGGCGCAAGTCACCTCATCCAGTGATTTTCTCCAGACACCGGCAGTAGAACTGCAAGAAAGAGATCTTGAACGTGAGACCAAGAAGCTGCAAAACTTTGAACTACATAGTGTCACGCTGGCCGAGTACCTCAAAACCAAGATGATCCCTAGGGGACTACGTATAAGGACACGTCCGACGTTCTTCAAGGACAATCCAGAATATTGTACCAAATTCGAACAGATTCTCAATAAGTGTTCGATAGATATCATGACGCTGACTTTGATGTACATCCATTCAGCTATGACGGAACTAAAAATTAAGATTCGAGCTATAGAATCACAACTGCTTGACCTCCTATCTAAAGATGAATACAATAATCTACAAGAAAAGGTAGCTACTATCCTCCTGGAAAGACGAAAAGAAATCGAATTCAGTAAGAAAAAGAAATTTCTGAGAGATACAGAAGACTACAAGAGCAATAGAATCTACCACTGGCCCGACTCCACCGGATTTCGTCCGAGGAGAAGTGGAAGAGCATCCTCCATGGACTCACAGAGATCAGCTTCAAGCCAAGATTCCCGTCATCCTGATGAACAACGTAGACCGAAAAATACCCGTAGACCACCTAGAACTGGGACATCACAACAGCAAACGTCATCCATCACTACCAGATCCCAGGTACCGTATGATTCAATTATCACACACTCTACACATTTGTCACCATCATCTGAGTCACTGGTGATTAATATCTCCTCGACTCCCCTCAGCCCATCAGAACTGACTTTATTACAAAGAGGACTATCTTTCTGTCCCTCATACGGTCTAAACAGTTTTGAACTGGAACTTGATTTACTACGTTTCTTCAGAAATATTCGCCTTCGAGCACATTTCGAAGACGAAAATAGGGAAGTATATCCCACTCCTGATAAGGAAGGTTCGCTTATATCATCTCGGGACTTAGGCTTACGTACTAAAAGTACATATATGCCCCCACGTAATCAACCAGCTGTGGAAACTTTTATTAAATTGGTACAAAGAGACACTGACACTTTCATAAAAGGAGTCAGAGAGGGCCAATACAAATATACGAATAACCTTACAAACACAGAGTATCTTTAGAGGCACTGAAACGGGCTAAAAAGGTGATTTTGAAACCTGCAGATAAAGGGGGAGCACTGGTCGTGATGGACAAAACGCAATACGTGGCAGAAATACACCACCAACTTAACGACACAGCAGTCTATAAAAAGTTAGACCACAACCCCACGACATCTATAGCCACCATAATCAATAATACCTTAAGACACTATCATACTAAGGGTACTATTGATACTCAAACTGTTAATTTTCTAACCAAAGCCTTCCCCATCATACCAGTCTTCTATGTACTACCTAAAATTCATAAAGATCTCCATCATCCCCCTGGCCGACCAATAGTTGCATCCACTGAATCCATATTATCTCCTCTATCTATCTTTCTTGAAAAGATCCTCACCCCTCATGTTAAACATACTACATCTTTCCTTTTGGACACCACTTCATTCCTCAAAGTAATCAGACAATTGGATCCATTACCATCTAACACGTTTTTAGTTACCTGGGATGTCACGAGTTTATATACCTCTATCAAACACGAAAAGGGCATGGATGCAGTTAAGACGATGTTGACCAATACCGATTTACACACAGACATCATTTCACTATGCCTTGATCTTCTCAAACTAGTGCTTCACCACAACTTCTTTATGTTCCAGGACACATTTTATTTACAAGTACAGGGTACCGCTATGGGGTCAAACGTGGCCCCGCCTTATGCAAATTGCTTTATGGCACATTTCGAGACCATTTATGTATACCCATCAGACCTCTTCAGAACACACTGCAAGTTATGGAAAAGATACATAGACGACATCTTCTGTATCTGGACTGGAACAGCAGAATCTCTCTTAACATTTCACAATCACTTGAATTCCATATGGCCAGAGCTCCAGTTCACCATCCACTATAACAACTCATCAATAGCCTATCTAGACACAGTTGTTACCATAAATTCCCAGGGCAAACTCAAAACTGACCTGTATCGCAAAGAAACTGACCGTAACAGCTTACTTCATTTCTCCAGTTTCCATCCACCCATGACAAAAAAATCTTTACCATGTTCACAACTAAAAAGAATCCAAACCATAGTAAATGATCCCGTCACACTAACAAAAAGGGCGGATGAAATGAAACAGAGGTTTAGAACCAGGGGTTACCCAGAACATACCCTCAAGACGAATATCAACAATAGGAATCCAAGAAATAATAAGAAAAGAATCCCATTTGTCCACACCTTTCATCCCAGCACTAACAAAGTTTTGCACATCATCCGCAACCACTGGCCAATTTTGAAGAAGGCATATCCTAAAATAGAGGAATTCCACAACCCAATACTCTCATGCAATCGCCGTCCCCGCAATCTGCGAGACAACTTGGTAAGGGCGGATCTGGGTTCCGAGACACGTTTACCTAGACAGACCTTTTTACAGACCCAAAGGAAAGGTACATTCCCATGCCTCACATGTTCCCAATGTTCTAATGTGCAGAAAGGCTCCCAATTTACACACCCCCAAACGGGCAAAACGTTTCATATAAATGGTTTTTTCACTTGTGACACAGACTTTGTCGTCTACCTCATAAAATGTCCTTGCGGAATGGCTTATGTAGGAGAAACTACTCAAAAAGCACGTGACAGGATTTGTCAACACAAATCAACAATTCGAAGGAAAAATCTACTGCTACCAGTCCCGGCGCATTTTGATAAACACAAACACTCCATATCTCAATTAATATACCAAATAATAGAACAGGTACCTCCACCCCGCAGAGGAGGTAATAGGATCAAAAATCTTAAACTCAGAGAAGCTTATTGGATCCATACACTGCAGACCCTCCATCCAAAAGGAATGAACAAAGAATATGAAATCCAATGTCTATTATAATGTAGTAATGCATAAATGTCCAATAATCATATTAACCCGTTTTTCTCTTTTTTTCTGACAGGCTTCCTGATCCCCACCTCTTTGACCACATGCCGTCTACTGTATCCTTTGACTTTATTCTCTATTATTTTCCAGTAATATAGCACATACATACACACAACACATTAATACTGTTCATTCATACCATTTAGATTATTCGATTATTCAGTATACTTCAATCACATGACTTCGCTCAGTTTACACACTATACCATGTTACCAGCATATACTAACACATTCAACCATGTACACTCAACCATTATTAGTATCTCGTGATATACAATCACATATAACCATATTTATATCTTCTTTTCCCTTTTATAACACTTAATCCACATAATCCCTCATTCTCTTTTTCTTTTTCTAGTCCCCAGTGTGTTTACAATCGACTGCATCCAATAGACCGACTCACTTCCGGTCGTTGGAGCGCAGTCACGTGACCCGATGCGTTCCATTTGCCGATCTACTTCCGGCCAATGGAACGCACGGCGTCACATGTGCTTCAACACCCAGGCCCGCCCCCATTGCTTGGCGCGCTTCCTGGCAGACATTTAAAGCAGTGGCTCACACTGCTAAGGGCACACAGCGCAAACCACTGGTGCTGACAGCACCTGATCTACTATCGTGTGACCTATTCTCCTTTCATCTCCAGCGGCAATGGTAGGTCCTCCTGAGTGGGGATTAGGTTATCCATCTTTCTGATTTATATGGTATTGTTACTATTATACTGGGGGTTATTCTTCTGTCTGATATACTGTCCGTATTACCATACTTGTTTTAGTCGATAACCTATTAGAATGGACATCATACTTCAATTAGGACTCTGCTTAGATTCGGTTTTTTCCTTAAATTGATCCTTCAGGAATCATCGCAACGTCATGTATATCCCACGTTGTATACCAGCATAATATTATGTAGTTACAGAATTGAAACTCCATATCAGGCTGATTTCTCATTAATTATCTGCTGGCCATTTTTACTTTATTTTACTTTACTTTATTTTTCTTTATTTTACTTGTTTGTTTATTTTTCCTTTTTTTGCTTTCTTGATTTATTGTCGCCAATGGTGTATGACATGAATTAATGTATATAACCTTGTGTATATATATATGACACTATTATTCTGTATTCCATAGTGTCTGATGAAGGCTAATATATAGCCGAAAACGCGTTCACACATGAATGTCGCACATTACCTGCAAAAAATAAACTGCGATCAAAGAATATCTCTCATTGCTGTCATTTTTATTATACTGTATGTTTAAAGTAAAATAAAATATTAATGCAATTTTGTTTAGTAATTAGACAATTGTGTGGAGTAGCTGTATAAACACTTCAGATTTACATCAAAATCCAGAAGTTACACATGTTTATGGTCATTATAGCTTTTTTGGGATTAGAGATAGTTTGGATACAGTTTAATGTAATTTTTTGGGGTAGTTCATATTTTATTGCTACTTTAGACACTTACGCCACTTGCACACGACCGTATGCCCGCCGAGACATACGGTCCATGAGCATGCCATATGTCCCGAAGGGGCATACATCGTGCACATGGGAGTGCACAACAGCAGAGGTTACTATGATACTCTCCGCATCATCCGACCGTGGGACTATAGTCCTGTGTTCATATGAGTGCAGGACAATCGTCCTGCGGGTGGCCGATGCGCACAGCAGCACTAGTAACCTATAGGTAATTAGTTAATATACATTATTGGCATAGTAACCTATGATGCTGCGCGCTCCCATGCGCATGTTGTATGCCACTACGGGACATATGGTATGCTCATGGACCGTATGTCTCGAAGGCATACGGTTGTGTGCAAGTGGCATAAGTGTCTAAAGTAGTTAAAAAATATAAACTATAAATGAATATAATAAATCAAATATTATTCAGAATTTTATATTTTTTTTCAAAATCACGATTTCGATTATTGCACCCGGCCGTTCCCGTAGTGGTGTTTATTCCTGATTGGCCTGTCTGACCGAGATAATAGTCCAAGCCCGCCTAGACACAATTTTTTTTTATAAAACTATTAGAGATCGGCTAAATATTGCTATATATTCAATATATAGCAAATATATTCATTATTTAGAATATTCACTTTTTTTTTTTTACCAATCTGTACAGTTGTTCTCATACTCCTCCCCGACAAACGTTCCCGTCACCATGGGTACACCTGTGGGTTAGAAAATACCATTGGATCTGAGTTTTCCCTGAGATCGTGAAGACGCTTGTCAGGGAGGAGTATGCCAAAGTGGAATAACAGTACAGATTGAAAAAAAAGACGAATATTCTAAATAACGAATATATTTGCTATATTGCTATAACTTTGTTTTTTAGAATATTCGTCATATTCTAAAACAAGAATATATAGCAATATAGCGAATATTCATAAAATACACCTATAGCCAACCAATAGGAAAGTTGCCTTATAGACTTATAGAAAAATATCGAAATATGCGAATAAATAAATCGCGATAAATAGAATAATGATGAATATTAAATTTCGACGAATATAAGACGAATATTCAATTGAATATTCGCGAAATATCGCAAAATTGAATATGGCACCTCCCGCTCATCACTATTAGTGAAATGTATTTACCTGTCTACTAGGAAGAGCAGGGGTATATCACAGCCAAAAATTGGTGAACTTCACCCGACAATGTACCAGACAAATTAGTGAAATGCATTTCCCTGTCTACTAGGTAGAGCAGGGGTATATCACAGCCAAAAATTTGGGAATTTCATCCGACAATGTAACAGACAAATGAGTGAAATGTATTTCCCTGTCCACTAGGTAGAGCAGGGGTATATTACAACAAAAAAATTGCGAATTTCACCTGACAATTTACCAGACAAATTAGTGAAATGTATTTCCCTGTCTACTAGGTAGAGCAGGGGTATATCACAGTCAAAAATTAGTGGACTGCAACCGACAATGTAACAGACAAATTTGTGAATAGTATTTCCCTGTCCACAATGTAGAGCAAGAGTATATCACAGCCCAAAAATTGGGATATGTCACCCAACAATGTAGCAGACAAATTTGTGAAATGACTTAAAATAAAATATGTAAAAATTGAAAATAATAAATTTTGATCTATGAGGTGGAGGTCCATATGGAGTAGGAGGTTGAGAAGGTGGTGGATGTAGCGGTGTAGGTTGAAGCGGCGGTGGATGAGGAGGAGGTAGCCAACACTGGTTTTGGTTTTAATTTTTTTATTACATTTCTTTTGTTTAAATTAGGGTAAACCCCAAAAGAGTGGGAAATATAAAAAAATACAACAATTGCGCTGGAGTATAACAATGGCTGGGTAAGGCTGGTATGGTATACATGTTAATTCTGCACAAAGTACGGACAAGTCCTGTGGGATCCATGCCTGGTTCATTTTAATGAACGTGAGCTTGTCCACAGCGGCTGTGGATAGGCGACTGTGCTTGTCTGTGATGATGCCCCCTGCCGTGCTATACACACGTTCAGACAAAACACTGGCTGCAGGGCAGGCCAGCACCTCAAAGGCGTAAAGGGCAAGCTCAGGCCATGTGCCCAATTTGGAGACCCAGAAGTTAAAGGGGTAGACCCATCATTCAGTACATGTAGGTATGTGCACACATACTGCTCTACCATGTTGATGAAATGCTGCCTGGTGCTAAGACGTTCCATATCAGCTGGTGGTGCTGGTTGTTGTGGCGTGCTGACAAAGCTTTTCCACTTTTTGGCCATGCTAATCCTACCTTCTGAGGTGCTGGTGGTGCCCCAGCTGCATTGGCGACCTCTTCCTCCTCCTCTGCCTTTGCCCTGTGCTCCCACTGTGCCCCCGCTGTCAGGTGGGAATGCCACCAGCAGCGTTTCTACCAGCATGCGCTTGTACTCGCGCATCTTACGATCACGCTCCAGTGAAGCAATTAAGGACGGTACGTTGTCCTTGTAATGGGGATCTGGCAGCGTGGCCACCCAGTAATCAGCACAAGATAGAATGTGGCAAACTCGGCGGTTGTTGCGGAGCTACTGCAGCATGTAATCGCTCATGTGTGCCAGGCTGCCCAGAAGCAACGACAAGCTGTCCTCTGTGGGAGGTGTATCGTCTGTGTCCTCTGTATACCCGCAGCCATGCACCAGTGATGGCCATGAGCTGGTTTGGGTGCCACCCTGCTGTGAACACGGTTCCTCCCCCTCCATCTCCTCATCCTTCACCTCGAACATCCTCCAGAACTGTGCCCTGGCTGGACAATTGTGTACCTGGCGTTTGTAGGTGCAGGAACCCACCCACGGAGCCACTTGTGAATGACTTGCCTAAAACCCTTGAAAATGATCCCTCTTCCTCCTCCTCTTCCTGTGCCACATCCTCTTCCTCATCGCCCGAAACGTTATTTCAAGGAGGCATAGAAGTGGGATAGAAACGCTGAGAATGGCGTCATCAGCACTGGCCATGTTGGTGGAGTACTCAAAACAGTGCAGCAAGGCACACAGGTCTCGCATGAAGGCCCAGTCATTGGTGGTGAAGTGGTGCTGTTCCGCAGGTGACTCACCCGTGCGTGCTGCAGCTGAAACTCCACTATCGCCAGCTGCTGCTCGCACGATCTAACCAGCTTATGCAAGGTGGAGTTCCAACTTGTGGGCACATTGCATATGAGGCAGTGAGCGGGAAGGCCGAAGTTACTCTGCAGTGCTGGCAGGCGAGCAGCAGCAGGGTGAGAACGCCGAAAGGGCGCACAGACGGCCCGCACTTTCTGCATCTGCTCTAACATATCGTGGTAATTTTTCAGGAATTTCTGCACTACTAAATTCAGCACATGCGCCAGGCTGGGGATGTGCATCAAATCGGCTAGGCCCAGAGCTGCTACGAGATTTCACCCATTATCGCACACCACCAGGCCAGGCTTGAAGCTCACTGGCACCGACCACTCATCTGTCTGTTCCACGCCCGTCCACAGCTCCTGTGCAGTGTGGGGTTTGTCCCCCAAACAGATACATTTTAAAACTGCCTGCTGACTTCTACCCCTGGCTGTGCTGAAGTTGGTGGTGAAGGTGTTACGCTGACCAGATGAGGAGGCGGTAGAGCATGAGGAAGCGGAGTAGCAGGAGGAAGCAACAGAAGGCAGACTGAACTAAACTGCTATCCCCCTTAGGCCCAGCCGCCACTGCATTTACCCAGTGTGCTGTTAGGGAGATATAACGTCCCTGACCGTGCTTACTAGTCCAAGTATCCATAGTTAGGTGGACCTTGCCACAGATGGCGTTGCACAATGCACACCTGATTTTGTCCCCCCACTTGGTTGTGAAGGGAAGAGATGGCTCGCCTGGAAAAGTAGTGGCGGCTGGTCACGATGTACTGTGGGACAGCCACCGCCATAAGGCTTTTAAAACTCTCTGTCTCCACCAGACGGAATGACAGCATTTCAAAGGCTAGGAATTTTGAAATGCTGGCATTCAGGGCCAGAGATCGCGGGTGGGTAGGGGGTGTACTTCCTCTTTCGCTCCAGTGTTTGGAAGATGGAGAGCTGAACGCTTCCGTGGGACATTGTGGAGATGCTTGGTGACCCAAGTGGTGGTGTTGCTGGCAGATACTCTGTTTCAGGGTGGCAGGTGCCACTGTCACTCCAGAGGAGGATGAAGAGGCCGAGACTGCAGCAGAAGAGGAAGCAGGAGGAGCCAGAGACCTTTCTTTGTTTATTAAGTGTCTACTCCACTGGAGCTCGTGCTTTGCACTTAAATGCCTGGTCATGCAGGTTGTGCTCAGGTTTAGAACGTTTATGCCTTGCTTCAGGCTCTGATTGCACAGTCTTGTCGTCAGCACATTGTCTGAAGAACTGCCACGCCAGGGAACTCCTTGGAGCTGGCTTTTGTGTGCTCAGTCCCTTGCTGAGGTGGGCAGTAGCAGGCGTGCTGTGTAGGGGCCGGCTGCTCCTCTTTTGCACCCTACTCCCTCTTCTTATGTGCTGGTGGCTCTGTGTGACCACCGCCTCTTCCTCCGAACTACACAGGTCACTTGCATGACTTTGATTCAATGTAGGGTCGAGGACCTCATTGTCCTCCACATCATCTTCCACCCAGTCTTCACCCCTACCCTCCTTGTCGGTGTTCACACTGCAGAAAGCCACAGTAGTTGGCACCTGTGTTTCGTCATCATCCGAGACGTGCTACAGTGGTCCTCCCATGTACTCATCCTGAAACATAAGTGGTTGGGCATCGGTGCACTCAATTGCTTCCACTTCTGGGGCAGGGCTATGTGGATGGCCCACCGAAACCCTGCTAGCAGAGTCATCAAAAAGCAGAAGAGACTGCTCCCTGACTTGAGGCTTAGACTGCTTGCCTGATTTGCAAAGGGTTGAGGTGAAGGACTGATGGACATGGGCTGCAGGTGCCAACTCTGATCTTTCAGCAGGAGACTGGGTGGGAGACAATGTGAAGGAACTGAAGGCACTGTCAGCCACCCAATCTACTATTGCCTGTGCTTGTTCTGGCCTCACCATTCGTAGAGCTGCATTTGGCCCTACTAAATAACGCTAAAGGTTCTGTCGCCTCCTTGTACCTGAGGAAGGTGTTTCACTTGTGCGTGTAGCTGGCACAGATCAACCACGTCCTCTCCCTGCACCAGGAGCTCCACCAGCAGCATCACGACCAGGGCCACGTCCCTTATTTGACGCTTTCCTCATTCTTTGCGTTCACCCACCAAACTATCAGATGGTTTATGTCAGATGACAATGTAACCACCAATAGTCAACAATTAAGTTCACTGAGGGTAAGGCAGTGCCGGAGTCATAAAGATGAAAAATTTCTTGAGGTCACAATACAAGTACTTCACGGTCACAAAAATTGTTAAAATTTGTAAAAATTTGTCAACCAACAATGTAACTGCAGTATTGACTGGTTTTGCTTGACTGTGACAAATGCAGCAAAGACCCCAAATGTAGTGTCTTGCACAAAATGGGTGTTTTTTTTAAACCAGAATATAACAGCAGTATCTAACACTTGTATTGGACTGTCAGAAATGCAACAAAGGCCGCAAATTTATTATTTTGCCCAAAATGTTTTTTTTTTCAACCCAGTCTATAATTTCAGTATTTAAATCTTGTATTTCACTGTGACAAATGCAGCAAAGGCCCCCGATGTAGGGTCTTGCAAAAAAAATGGGTGTTTTTTTCAACCCAGTATATAATTGCAGTATTTAAAGCTTGTATTTTACTGTCACAAATGCAACGAAGGCCGCAAATGTATTATCTTGCCCAAAGTGCTTTTTTTTTAATCAGAATATAACAGCAGTATCTAACGCTTATATTGGACTGTCAGAAATGCATCAAAGGCTGCAAATGTATTATTTTGCTCAAAATTGGTGTTTTTTCAACCCAGTATATAATTGCAGTATTTAAAGCTTGTATTTCACTGTCACAAATGCAACAAAGGACGCAAATGTATTATCTTGCCCAAAGTGTTTTTTTTTTATCAGAATATAACAGCAGTATCGAACGCTTATATTGGACTGTCAGAAATGCATCAAAGGCTGCAAATGTATTATTCTGCCCAAAATTGGTGTTTTTTCCACCCAGTATATAATTGCAGTATTTAAAGCTTTTATTTCTCTGTCACGAATGCAACAAAGGTCCCAGATGTAGGGTCTTGCAAAATATGGGTGTTTTTTTTTCAACCCAGTATATATTTGCGGTATTTGAAGCTTATATTTCACTGTCACAAATGCAACAAAGGCCGCAAATGTATTATCTTACCCATATTGTTTTTTTTTTTTTTTTTTTTTTTATCAGAATATAACAGCAGTATCTAACGCTTGTATTGGACTGTCAGAAATGCAGCAAAGGCTGCAAATGTATTAATTTGCCCAAAATGGGTGTTTTTTTTAAACCAAAGTATAATTGCAGTATTTAAAGCAGCCAAGGCCCCAGATGTAGGGTCTTGGAAAAATTGGGTCTTGCATTCATTAATGTAATGTCACGGCTGAGGATGGGGAAAACCCTCAGCCGTGCGATGCCAGAAGATGGATGGTCAGTGCAAGGCCAGGACAGGA
Source organism: Bufo gargarizans (assembly GCF_014858855.1). NCBI lineage: Eukaryota > Metazoa > Chordata > Amphibia > Anura > Bufonidae > Bufo > Bufo gargarizans. The sequence continues at coordinate 252,626,002 of NC_058083.1, forward strand.
ATCAGGGAGCAGGTCACCTCCTATCAATCCCTAATTCTGACCCTGTCTCCTAGCCGTATGAGCCGACCCTGATGGTAGGAGGGCTCATACTCCGGAACCTGATATTCCTGCTAGTCCTCAGGGTGGCCCTGGACTAGGAGCAGGGTAAGACTACCTGTTCCTCCTAGATATGGTCGAACAGGAGTCTCACTGGCCAAGCTATAAAGAAAGGGGAAACAGAAACAGACATATGGCAATGGCAGGTAAGTGCAACTAGTACCACACCTACCTGCCACCGACACAGAGCCTGGAACCCATGTATAAGTGCTGCTGCCCACAACAACACAAGAGACACAGCACACAGGAACCCAGGAAACCATACGCTGCAATAAATAGACCAAAGCAACATCTTCACAACACCATACATGAACTTATGACCACAAGGGTGGCCCCCACTGGCAGATGGTATAACACAGGAGGCTGACTCCAGCTAGCCATGGCTGAAGTACCCCTCAGACTAGTGATCTTAACTGAGGCTTTATAGGCCCAAGTAGCCACACCCACACAGACACACCCAGTGTTCACACACACAGAAGGGATTTAACACTTCCAACACAAGGCAAGGGAAGACGGCCACTTAAAGGGGAAGTACACACATAATCACACACTTCACCTGTTGTCGCGGGCAACGGCATGCGTGGCAACCATGTCCAAGGGATCAGCCAGAAGGCCGAGACACTGCCACCACATGCATACAACACCAAACGTAGTCACGGGCAACCAAGTGAAGGAAAATGTCACTACGCACACCATAGGCCGTGACATGTAACCTGTATTATTCAATTTTTGCCTCTCACATAATCATATACGTTATTGGTCACACACTGGTAATCATGTTTATTATAATACACATTGCATGACATTCACCATATGATTGTTCAACTATGTAATTATACACTTTTTTCTTATTTCTTTCATAATAATGCATGTTGTATATACATATGAATTGTAATAAGGTATTGTAGATTGTTCGTGCATTCTGTGTGTCATGAGTCAGGCTCGCGCATGCGCTATCATTAAGAGATGCCATGGACAATGTCCTGAAATTATCCTGGGACTTGCTGGCGGCATCATGTGATCGGACGATGGATCACGAGACTGATGTATCACGTGATGCTTCACGTCACATATACATGGCCCCCATTATAGCTCATGGTATATCCCATTGTCCAGGTGTGTACAATCAGCATTAGTATGTAATACACTATTTTAATGAATAGTAGGAGTAGCTATTGTGAGTCCTGCGGTGGTGACGCCACCCCCAGACAAAGGTTCGCCAAAACGCGCGTCGGGGTTGGCGCCTTCTCGGAGGAGGCACATTATGGGTAATTGACTCTGCTTGGTCACCTTAAATATTGGTTTATAGCAATTGCACTTTACATATTTATTGTCGGAGCATTATGAATTATTGCCATTGTGAGGGGGGCTCTGTGATGTCTCCTTTTCCCTGCACCTGCTTCTATTGTTATTTATTTTATATGTACTAAAATGTTATATACTTATATAATGCGGTCTGGTAGTTTTCTATAGGTTTTTTTATGGCTATTACTAGAATATACCAATACATGCCAGCCTGTGGCATGTATTGGTATAAAGTGTTCGATGATGGCTATATAGCCATTACAGAACATAATGGGACAGCTTTAATCACCTAGGGGGACTTAAAAAAAAGTAAAAAAAAAAAAAGTTTTTAAAAAATATACAAAAAATTAAATATTAAAGTTCAAATCATCCCTCTTTTCCCAAAATCAAATTTAAAATACATAGTCAATAATAAAATACATATCATGGGCACAGGGCTGGTGCAAGGATTTTTGCCACCCTAGGCAAGAGGTAATTTTGCCGCCCCATGACTCCGCCCATTGACCACACCCCTTTACCCGCCCCCTTTTTCGGCCACCTATTGCATGCAACATTTTACTTGACATTTAATATTGCCCCACACATACAGTGCCCTCCATTATGTAATTTGCCCCCCAGTGCCCTTCTAAGTAATATTGCCTCCACATACAGTGCACAGTGCCCTCCATTATGTAATTTGCCCCCCAATGCCCCCACTAAGTAATATTGCCCCCACATACAGTGCACAATGCCCTCCATTATGTAATTTGCCCCCCAGTGCCCCCACATACATTGCACAGTGCCCTCCATTATGTGATTTCCCCCCAGTGCCCCTCTAAGTAATACTGCCCCCACAGACAGTGCACACTGCCTATTACATAATTTGCCCCCCAGTGCCCCCACTAAGTAATACTGCCCCCCCATACAGTGCCCTCCATTATGTAATTTGCCCCCAATGCCCCCACTAATAGTGCCCCCACATACAGTGCACAGTGCCCTCCATTTTGTGATTTGCCCCCCAGTGCCCCTCTAAGTAATACTGCCCCCATAGACAGTGCACACTGCCTATTACATAATTTGCCCCCTAGTGCCCCCCACTAAGTAATACTGCCCCCACATACAGTGCCCTCCATTATGTAATTTGCTCCCAATGCCCCCACTAAGTAATACTGCCCCCACATACAGTGCCCTCCATTATGTAATTTGCCCCCCCAGTGCCCCCACTAATATTGCCCCCACATACAGTAATATTGCCCCCACATTGCCTCCAATACTGAACTGCCCCCACAGACAGTGCACAGACTCAATCACAGGCTCCATTATGTAATTTGAAATTGCCGCCAAAACCCCCCCCCCGTACATACTTGTGTCGCTCGCTGACGCTGATGATCCTGTTCCTGTACTTGCCGCGGGTGTCTTTGTCTAGTGATCTTTCCCTACCCCCGTAATATTTGAATACCTTCAGTCGTCACTTCCTGTTGTGACGTCCCCCGGATATGACAATAGGATCAGGTGTATTGGTGCGAGATCTCGCAAGACCCGTGACCTCCTCCAGTCTCGCGGGATCTCACGCTGAAGCGACTGAACAGGGGCAGCACATCCACCATGATCCGGCCGGCGGCGGCAACTAAGGAACAGCCGAACAGGAGGAGTCAAGAAGCCGGCACAGATCATTAATGCAGAGCAGCAGATGATGTCAGACATGGATCACAGGTAGGGGGCGTGGCGCGGGCGGCGTCTAGGAATTGGAAGAAGATGTTAGTCACTTAGATGGATGGATCTCACAAGTAGGGGGCGTGGCACGGCGGCGGCTAATAGTACTCGGGATTCGGAATCCAGAGCGTCGGCGCCCCCAGGCAGAGTGCGCTCTACGCGGTGGCCTACTCTGCTTATGGGTGGCGCCGGCCCTGCATGGGCATTGCCGTATGTAATGTCCATGCTCATTTAGATATAACAATATTTATCCCATATGGCGAATGGCATGACAGAAAATAAAATTTAAATGGCCAAATTGCCATTTTTTGTCACTTCTCCACATCCCCCTCAAAAGTTTATAAAAAGTGATCATAAAGTCACGCACATTTCAAAAACACTGAAAAGTACAGAAAAAAATTTGCCCTAATACAGCTCTGCACACATAACTATAAAAAAAAGTTATAGGGGTTAGAATATGATGATGAAAAGAATTTTTTTTTTTTTCACGGTTTTCATTTTTTTCAATATTAAAATGTAGGAAAAACTATACAAGTGTGGTATAGTTATAATTATATAGACCTGGAATATGAAGGTAACAGGTCAATTTTAATGCATAGCCCTCATAAGGCTATGTGAACAGAAAAAAAAAAGGCGAGAAGTGAAAAATGAAATCACAAAAATGGAAATTCACAAGTTCCTCTAAGGGTTAAAAGAGTTTTTTTTTAGCAATACATTATTAATTTATATATACGTTTTAAACCAAAATGAACAAAAAAAATTACATGCTAACATACTAACATACAGTGTCCAAATAATGCTAGCAAAAATATCACCTTATATTATATGTGTAATGATCAAATAGTCATTCAGTAATGACACCATATAAATTCTGAATAGTAGTACATAGTAACATAGTAACATAGTACATACGGCCTAAAAAAGACATTTGTCCATCCAGTTAGACCTGTCATCCTGCAAGTTGATCCAGAGGAAGGCAAAAAAAAAAAAAAAACCTGTGAAGTAGAAGCCAATTTTCCTGACTTTAGGGGAATAAAAAATTCCTTCCCGACTCCCATCAGGCAATCAGAATAAGTCCCTGGATCAACGGGTCGTTGTAGCTCTCTAGTAGCTATAGCCTGTATTATTATTACTCTCCAGAAATACATCTAGGCCCCTCTTGAATTCCTTTATTATACTCTACCATAGGCAGCTGAGTAATACCTCCATGAAGTGACTAAATATAACTGCTATGCAGTGACAGAAAAATGCTGCTATAAAATTAATGACTATTACTGCTACAAACAGACCGAATAATACCACCACCAATGCTACAATAAAATGACTGCAGAATACTGGCTACTACCTAAAGTTGATAGCAAAAGTATTAATTTTAAATAATTAAAATAAGTAATAGCAGGGGCACAGCCATAGGGGATGCAGAGGTAGCAGTTGCTACCGGGGCCCAGGAGCCTGTGGGGGCCCAAAGACCCTTGTGGTACATATTGTATGAAATTACCAGTATTATAGAAAGTGCATGCTGGTCAAGTTATATCTCTGGTGGAGGGAAGGGTTTGGTCAAGAATTTGGCATGGGGGGGGGGGGGTGCCATTTCAATTTTTGCCTCAGGCAGCAGATAGGCTAGGTGCTCCCTTGCCACAAACCACTGAGGGAAGAGGAGCCCAAGCTGAACTCTTGCCCTAGGGCCCATGAGTCTTTAGCTACACTCCTGATTAATAGTGTATGTGTGGTATATACAGTATTATGATAATGTCATTATATTGTTTAAATATACATTTGTGTTGTACAAACCGGATTCCAAAAAAGTTGGGACACTATACAAATCGTGAATAAAAACTGAATGCAATGATGTGGAGGTGCCAACTTCTAATATTTTATTCAGAATAGAACATAAATCACGGAACAAAAGTTTAAACTGAGAAAATGTACAATTTTAAGGGAAAAATATGTTGAATCAGAATTTCATGGTGTCAACAAATCCCCAAAAAGTTGGAACAAGGCCATTTTCACCACTGTGTGGCATCTCCCCTTCTTCTTACAACACTCAACAGACGTCTGGGGACCGAGGAGACCAGTTTCTCAAGTTTAGAAATAGGAATGCTCTCTCATTCTTGTCTAATACAGGCCTCTAACTGTATAATCGTCTTGGGCCTTCTTTGTTGCGCCTTCCTCTTTATGATGCGCCAAATGTTCTCTATAGGTGAAAGATCTGGACTGCAGACTGTCCATTTCAGTACCCGGATCCTTCTCCTACGCAGCCATGATGTTGTGATTGATGCAGAATGTGGTCTGGCATTATCTTGTTGAAAAATGCAGGGTCTTCCCTGAAAGAGACCTGAAAGAGATGACGTCTGGATGGGAGCATATGTTGTTCTAGAACCTGAATATATTTTTCTGCATTGATGATGCCTTTCCAGACATGCAAGCTGCCCATGCCACATGCACTCATGCAACCCCATACCATCAGAGATGCAGGCTTCTGAACTGAGCGTTGATAACAACTTGGGTTGTCCTTGTCCTCTTTGGTCCGGATGACATGGCGTCACCAGATTTCCGAAAAGAACTTCGAATCGTGACTTGTCTGACCACAGAACAGTCTTCCATTTTGCCACTCTCCATTTTAAATGATCCCGGGCCCAGTGAAAACGCCTGAGCTTGTGGATCTTGCTTAAAAATGGCTTCTTCTTTGCACTGTAGAGTTTCAGCTGGCAACGGCGGATGGCACGGTGGATTGTGTTCACTGACAATGGTTTCTGGAAGTATTCCTGAGCCCATTCTGTGATTTCCTTTACAGTAGCATTCCTGTTTGTGGTGCAGTGTCGTTTAAGGGCCCGGAGATCACGGGCATCCAGTATGGTTTTACGGCCTTGACCCTTACACACAGAGATTGTTCCAGATTCTCTGAATCTTCGGATGATGTTATGCACAGTTGATGATGATAGATGCAAAGTCTTTGCAATTTTTCGCTGGGTAACACCTTTCTGATATTGCTCCACTATCTTTCTGCGCAACATTGTGGGAATTGGTGATCCTCTACCCATCTTGGCTTCTGAGAGACACTGCCACTCTGAGAAGATCTTTTTTTACCCAATCATGTTGCCAATTGACCTAATTAGTGTTAATTGGTCTTCCAGCTCTTCGTTATGCTCAAATTTACTTTTTCCAGCCTCTTATTGCTACTTGTCCCAACTTTTTGGGGATTTGTTGACACCGTGAAAATTTGAATCAACGTATTTTTCCTTTAAAATGATACATTTACTCGGATTAAACGTTTGATCTGTCATCTACCTTCTATTACAAATAAAATATTGACATTTGCCATCTCCACATCATTGCATTCAGTTTTTATTCACAATTTGTTTAGTGTCCCAACTTTTTGGGAATCCGGTTTGTAATTGATGTTTCAGTATAAAGGTGGGTAGATAGTCAGGCATATTGTCAGGAATGAACGTTCCTGTGAATGCTCATTCCTGACAATCTGCTCCTCTAAATGGGCTGTCGATCACCCAATGTAGGAGTGAAATGCTCAATCCATCGGGTGAAATGATCGTTAGTGCAGGCACATAAATTATAATTTCTGGGTAGTAGATTGTGCTGTCTAAACAGCGATCTGAAGCTGTATGAGGACGAGAGATCGCAATAGCGATCCCTTGTCCTCATACTGACTGTGGAGATGATCACTGCGTGTAAATGCAACACTTCACCCCCACTGAATGAGCAGCCAACTGTCAGAAAGGAATGCTTCCTTCCTGACAATCTGCTGCTCGTCTGCCCATGTAAAACCACTTTTAGAGTTTGACATATTCTATATTTATACAATAAAATGCACTGGAACCGTCTGGCAATGAATTAATGTTTCACAGTAAGGTTTGTGCCTTTGGTGATTTAAGAGAAGCTCTGATCAGAGATCAAGTTTTGTGGCTTCAAAAGAAATGCATTAAGAAAAACTCCCCTGATTTAAAATCTGTGAAAGTACAAACTAATGAGCTAAATTCTCACAAATTTAGTTATCCAGAGTTTAAACACAAAAGAATGAGGATGAGGATGATGCACAGCAAGAAGAGCTGCGGATTAGTTTTAGGAAATGATAATCAAAGCAAGATATTGATAGTATTTTAACCCCTTGGCACCACAGCCAATGTTGTACTATGAGGAAACGAAGATTTTTTTCAATTTTTGCAAAAATGATGATACCCTTAACTTAATATTTTGTTGCACAACCTATTGAGGCAATCACTGCAATCAGGTGATTTCTATAACTCTCATTGATATTTTGGCACTTGTCCATAGATATTTTGGCCCACTCCTTATGCGCAAACTGCTCCAGCTGTCCCAGATTTGAAAGATGCCTTCTCCAGACAGCATGTTTCAGCTGCTTCCACAGATGTTCAATAGGATTTAGATAAGGGCTCATAGAAGGCCATTTTACTTGCGTGTTTTGGTTCATTATCCTGTTGGAGGACCCATGAGCTGCCACTAAGATCAAGCTTTCTCACACTGGGCGGCACATTTCACTCCAGAATACCTTCATAGTCTTGAGATTTGATTGTATCGTGCACAGATTCAAGACATCCTGTTCCAAATTCAGGAAAGCAACCCCAAAACATAACTGAGTCTCCCCCATGTTTCACAGTATGTACAATGTTCCTTTCTTTGTGTACTTCATATTTGCATTTATGAAAATAGAGCTGATGTGACTTGCCAAAGAGATCAATGTCCATCTGACACTGATATACCTTGACTTTGGAGTTCTCCCCTATTCTCTTTGGAAATTGTTCTGAGCTCTTTGGTTACCATTTGTATAATCTGTCTCTTCAATCTGTCATTAATTTTCCTCTTGCGGCTGTTTGGAGATAGTCTTATAGCCTTTGCATTTAGCATGTCTGTCTATAATTCTTTAAAATCTCCTGAGACAACTCTCTCCTGAGACAACCCTCGTTTTCTTTGGTCTGTGTTCAGTGTGGTACACACCATGATACAAAAAGGCACAGTGACTACTTTTCACCCTTTAAATAGGCAGACTGGTTGATTAAAAGTTTGAAGACACTAAGAAGCTAATTACAGGACACACCGTAGTTAATCATGTCCTGATGGTCAAATTATTTTCAATCTTTTCTAGTAGTACCATCAGTTTTGTCCAGGTCAGTTTCATTATTTTTTTTAATTTTTATTAATCTATTGAACCACAATTCAAAAGCAATATCGGATTTGCAGTAAATTTTGATGTATTATTACTAGGGATGAGCGAACTCGAACTGTATAGTTCGGGTTCGTACCGAATTTTGGGGTGTCCGTGACACGGACCCGAACCCGGACATTTTCGTAAAAGTCCGGGTTCGGGTTCGGTGTTCGTCGCTTTCTTGGCGCTTTTGTGACGCTTTCTTGGCGCTTTTTGAAAGGCTGCAAAGCAGCCAATCAACAAGCGTCATACTACTTGCCCCAAGAGGCCATCACAGCCATGCCTACTATTGGCATGGCTGTGATTGGCCAGAGCACCATGTGACCCAGCCTCTATTTAAGCTGGAGTCACATAGCGCCGCCCGTCACTCTGCTCTGATTAGCGTAGGGAGAGGTTGCGGCTGCGACAGTAGGGCGAGATTAGGCAGATTAACTCCTCCAAAGGACTTGATTAACTGATCGATCTGCAGCTGTGGATCATTGAGCTGCTGATCCTCAATTGCTCACTGTTTTTAGGCTGCACAGACCGTTTGTCAGTCTCATTTTTCTGGGGTGATCGGCGGCCATTTTGTGTCTTGTGGTGCGCCAGCACAAGCTGCGACCAAGTGCATTTAACCCTCAATGGTGTGGTTGTTTTTTGGCTAAAGCCTACATCAGGGTGAAGCTGTCACACCAAGTGCATTTAACCAGCAATAGTCTGTTCATTTTTTGGCCATATACAAAATCAGGGGCAAGCTGCGCCTGTCACCAAGTGCATTTAACCCTCAATGGTGTGGTTGTTTTTTGGCTAAAGCCTACATCAGGGTGAAGCTGTGACACCAAGTGCATTTAACCAGCAATAGTCTGTTCATTTTTTGGCCATATACAAAATCAGGGGCAAGCTGCGCCTGTCACCAAGTGCATTTAACCCTCAATGGTGTGGTTGTTTTTTGGCTAAAGCCTACATCAGGGTGAAGCTGTCACACCAAGTGCATTTAACCAGCAATAGTCTGTTCATTTTTTGGCCATATACAAAATCAGGGGCAAGCTGCGCCTGTCACCAAGTGCATTTAACCCTCAATGGTGTGGTTGTTTTTTGGCTAAAGCCTACATCAGGGTGAAGCTGTCACACCAAGTGCATTTAACCAGCAATAGTCTGTTTATTTTTTGGCCATATCCCAGTCTAATTCTGTCACTAAATCCATACCGGTCACCCAGCGCCTAAATACTAGGCCTCAAATTTATATCCAGCTAAATCTGTCCCTAGTGCTGTAGCTGGGCGAGTTATTTAGTGTCCGTTCAAGCACATTTCTTGTTCTGGGTTGAAATACAATTCCCAATTTAGCAATTTCATAATTTAGTGGTTCCTGCTATATCAGAGCTATTTGAAATCTATCCCAAAAAGGGTATATAATATTGAAGGTGCACATTGGGTCATTCAGAATAACTTCACACACACCCGCTACTGTGTATTTCCAAGTCTAATTCTGTCACTAAACCCATACCTGTCACCCAGCGCCTAAATACTAGGCCTCAAATTTAAATCCCTCTAAATCTCTCGTTACCGCTGTACTGTTGTTGCTGGGCAAGATATTTAGTGTCCGTCAAAGCACATTTTTTGTTCTGGGTTGAAGTACAATTCCCAATTTAGCAATTTCATAATTTAGTGGTTCCTGCTATATCAGAGCTATTTGGAATCTATCCCTAAAAGGGTATATAATATTGAAGGTGCACATTGGGTCATTCAGAATAACTTCACACACACCCGCTACTGTGTATTTCCAAGTCTAATTCTGTCACTAAACCCATACCTGTCACCCAGCGCCTAAATACTAGGCCTCAAATTTAAATCCCTCTAAATCTCTCGTTACCGCTGTACTGTTGTTGCTGGGCAAGATATTTAGTGTCCGTCAAAGCACATTTTTTGTTCTGGGTTGAAGTACAATTCCCAATTTAGCAATTTCATAATTTAGTGGTTCCTGCTATATCAGAGCTATTTGAATCTATCCCTAAAAGGGTATATAATATTGAAGGTGCACATAGGGTCATTCAGAATAACTTCACACACACCCGCTACTGTGTATTTCCAAGTCTAATTCTGTCACTAAATCCATACCTGTCACCCAGCGCCTAAATACTAGGCCTCAAATTTAAATCCCTCTAAATCTCTCGTTACCCGCTGTACTGTTGTTGCTGGGCAAGATATTTAGTGTCCGTCAAAGCACATTTTTTGTTCTGGGTTGAAGTACAATTCCCAATTTAGCAATTTCATAATTTAGTGGTTTCTGCTATATCAGAGCTATTTGAAATCTATCCCTAAAAGGGTATATAATATTGAAGGTGCACATAGGGTCATTCAGAATAACTTCACACACACGCTTCTGTGCATTTCCAAGTCTAATTCTGTCACTAAATCCATACCGGTGACCCAGCGCCTAAATACTAGGCCTCAAATTTAAATCCCTCTAAATCTCTCGTTACCCACCGCTGTACTGTTGTTGCTGGGCAAGATATTTAGTGTCCGTCAAAGCACATTTTTTGTTCTGGGTTGAAGTACAATTCCCAATTTAGCAATTTCATAATTTAGTGGTTTCTGCTATATCAGAGCTATTTGAAATCTATCCCTAAAAGGGTATATAATATTGAAGGTGCACATAGGGTCATTCAGAATAACTTCACACACACGCTTCTGTGCATTTCCAAGTCTAATTCTGTCACTAAATCCATACCGGTGACCCAGCGCCTAAATACTAGGCCTCAAATTTAAATCCCTCTAAATCTCTCGTTACCCACCGCTGTACTGTTGTTGCTGGGCAAGATATTTAGTGTCCGTCAAAGCACATTTTTTGTTCTGGGTTGAAGTACAATTCCCAATTTAGCAATTTCATAATTTAGTGGTTTCTGCTATATCAGAGCTATTTGAAATCTATCCCTAAAAGGGTATATAATATTGAAGGTGCACATAGGGTCATTCAGAATAACTTCACACACACGCTTCTGTGCATTTCCAAGTCTAATTCTGTCACTAAATCCATACCGGTGACCCAGCGCCTAAATACTAGGCCTCAAATTTAAATCCCTCTAAATCTCTCGTTACCCACCGCTGTACTGTTGTTGCTGGGCAAGATATTTAGTGTCCGTCAAAGCACATTTTTTGTTCTGGGTTGAAGTACAATTCCCAATTTAGCAATTTCATAATTTAGTGGTTTCTGCTATATCAGAGCTATTTGAAATCTATCCCTAAAAGGGTATATAATATTGAAGGTGCACATAGGGTCATTCAGAATAACTTCACACACACGCTTCTGTGCATTTCCAAGTCTAATTCTGTCACTAAATCCATACCGGTGACCCAGCGCCTAAATACTAGGCCTCAAATTTAAATCCCTCTAAATCTCTCGTTACCCACCGCTGTACTGTTGTTGCTGGGCAAGATATTTAGTGTCCGTCAAAGCACATTTTTTGTTCTGGGTTGAAGTACAATTCCCAATTTAGCAATTTCATAATTTAGTGGTTTCTGCTATATCAGAGCTATTTGAAATCTATCCCTAAAAGGGTATATAATATTGAAGGTGCACATAGGGTCATTCAGAATAACTTCACACACACGCTTCTGTGCATTTCCAAGTCTAATTCTGTCACTAAATCCATACCGGTGACCCAGCGCCTAAATACTAGGCCTCAAATTTAAATCCCTCTAAATCTCTCGTTACCCACCGCTGTACTGTTGTTGCTGGGCAAGATATTTAGTGTCCGTCAAAGCACATTTTTTGTTCTGGGTTGAAGTACAATTCCCAATTTAGCAATTTCATAATTTAGTGGTTTCTGCTATATCAGAGCTATTTGAAATCTATCCCTAAAAGGGTATATAATATTGAAGGTGCACATAGGGTCATTCAGAATAACTTCACACACACGCTTCTGTGCATTTCCAAGTCTAATTCTGTCACTAAATCCATACCGGTGACCCAGCGCCTAAATACTAGGCCTCAAATTTAAATCCCTCTAAATCTCTCGTTACCCACCGCTGTACTGTTGTTGCTGGGCAAGATATTTAGTGTCCGTCAAAGCACATTTTTTGTTCTGGGTTGAAGTACAATTCCCAATTTAGCAATTTCATAATTTAGTGGTTTCTGCTATATCAGAGCTATTTGAAATCTATCCCTAAAAGGGTATATAATATTGAAGGTGCACATAGGGTCATTCAGAATAACTTCACACACACGCTTCTGTGCATTTCCAAGTCTAATTCTGTCACTAAATCCATACCGGTGACCCAGCGCCTAAATACTAGGCCTCAAATTTAAATCCCTCTAAATCTCTCGTTACCCACCGCTGTACTGTTGTTGCTGGGCAAGATATTTAGTGTCCGTCAAAGCACATTTTTTGTTCTGGGTTGAAGTACAATTCCCAATTTAGCAATTTCATAATTTAGTGGTTTCTGCTATATCAGAGCTATTTGAAATCTATCCCTAAAAGGGTATATAATATTGAAGGTGCACATAGGGTCATTCAGAATAACTTCACACACACGCTTCTGTGCATTTCCAAGTCTAATTCTGTCACTAAATCCATACCGGTGACCCAGCGCCTAAATACTAGGCCTCAAATTTAAATCCCTCTAAATCTCTCGTTACCCACCGCTGTACTGTTGTTGCTGGGCAAGATATTTAGTGTCCGTCAAAGCACATTTTTGTTCTGGGTTGAAGTACAATTCCCAATTTAGCAATTTCATAATTTAGTGGTTTCTGCTATATCAGAGCTATTTGAAATCTATCCCTAAAAGGGTATATAATATTGAAGGTGCACATAGGGTCATTCAGAATAACTTCACACACACGCTTCTGTGCATTTCCAAGTCTAATTCTGTCACTAAATCCATACCGGTGACCCAGCGCCTAAATACTAGGCCTCAAATTTAAATCCCTCTAAATCTCTCGTTACCCACCGCTGTACTGTTGTTGCTGGGCAAGATATTTAGTGTCCGTCAAAGCACATTTTTTGTTCTGGGTTGAAGTACAATTCCCAATTTAGCAATTTCATAATTTAGTGGTTTCTGCTATATCAGAGCTATTTGAAATCTATCCCTAAAAGGGTATATAATATTGAAGGTGCACATAGGGTCATTCAGAATAACTTCACACACACGCTTCTGTGCATTTCCAAGTCTAATTCTGTCACTAAATCCATACCGGTGACCCAGCGCCTAAATACTAGGCCTCAAATTTAAATCCCTCTAAATCTCTCGTTACCCACCGCTGTACTGTTGTTGCTGGGCAAGATATTTAGTGTCCGTCAAAGCACATTTTTTGTTCTGGGTTGAAGTACAATTCCCAATTTAGCAATTTCATAATTTAGTGGTTTCTGCTATATCAGAGCTATTTGAAATCTATCCCTAAAAGGGTATATAATATTGAAGGTGCACATAGGGTCATTCAGAATAACTTCACACACACGCTTCTGTGCATTTCCAAGTCTAATTCTGTCACTAAATCCATACCGGTGACCCAGCGCCTAAATACTAGGCCTCAAATTTAAATCCCTCTAAATCTCTCGTTACCCACCGCTGTACTGTTGTTGCTGGGCAAGATATTTAGTGTCCGTCAAAGCACATTTTTTGTTCTGGGTTGAAGTACAATTCCCAATTTAGCAATTTCATAATTTAGTGGTTTCTGCTATATCAGAGCTATTTGAAATCTATCCCTAAAAGGGTATATAATATTGAAGGTGCACATAGGGTCATTCAGAATAACTTCACACACACGCTTCTGTGCATTTCCAAGTCTAATTCTGTCACTAAATCCATACCGGTGACCCAGCGCCTAAATACTAGGCCTCAAATTTAAATCCCTCTAAATCTCTCGTTACCCACCGCTGTACTGTTGTTGCTGGGCAAGATATTTAGTGTCCGTCAAAGCACATTTTTTGTTCTGGGTTGAAGTACAATTCCCAATTTAGCAATTTCATAATTTAGTGGTTTCTGCTATATCAGAGCTATTTGAAATCTATCCCTAAAAGGGTATATAATATTGAAGGTGCACATAGGGTCATTCAGAATAACTTCACACACACGCTTCTGTGCATTTCCAAGTCTAATTCTGTCACTAAATCCATACCGGTGACCCAGCGCCTAAATACTAGGCCTCAAATTTAAATCCCTCTAAATCTCTCGTTACCCACCGCTGTACTGTTGTTGCTGGGCAAGATATTTAGTGTCCGTCAAAGCACATTTTTTGTTCTGGGTTGAAGTACAATTCCCAATTTAGCAATTTCATAATTTAGTGGTTTCTGCTATATCAGAGCTATTTGAAATCTATCCCTAAAAGGGTATATAATATTGAAGGTGCACATAGGGTCATTCAGAATAACTTCACACACACGCTTCTGTGCATTTCCAAGTCTAATTCTGTCACTAAATCCATACCGGTGACCCAGCGCCTAAATACTAGGCCTCAAATTTAAATCCCTCTAAATCTCTCGTTACCCACCGCTGTACTGTTGTTGCTGGGCAAGATATTTAGTGTCCGTCAAAGCACATTTTTGTTCTGGGTTGAAGTACAATTCCCAATTTAGCAATTTCATAATTTAGTGGTTTCTGCTATATCAGAGCTATTTGAAATCTATCCCTAAAAGGGTATATAATATTGAAGGTGCACATAGGGTCATTCAGAATAACTTCACACACACGCTTCTGTGCATTTCCAAGTCTAATTCTGTCACTAAATCCATACCGGTGACCCAGCGCCTAAATACTAGGCCTCAAATTTAAATCCCTCTAAATCTCTCGTTACCCACCGCTGTACTGTTGTTGCTGGGCAAGATATTTAGTGTCCGTCAAAGCACATTTTTTGTTCTGGGTTGAAGTACAATTCCCAATTTAGCAATTTCATAATTTAGTGGTTTCTGCTATATCAGAGCTATTTGAAATCTATCCCTAAAAGGGTATATAATATTGAAGGTGCACATAGGGTCATTCAGAATAACTTCACACACACGCTTCTGTGCATTTCCAAGTCTAATTCTGTCACTAAATCCATACCGGTGACCCAGCGCCTAAATACTAGGCCTCAAATTTAAATCCCTCTAAATCTCTCGTTACCCACCGCTGTACTGTTGTTGCTGGGCAAGATATTTAGTGTCCGTCAAAGCACATTTTTTGTTCTGGGTTGAAGTACAATTCCCAATTTAGCAATTTCATAATTTAGTGGTTTCTGCTATATCAGAGCTATTTGAAATCTATCCCTAAAAGGGTATATAATATTGAAGGTGCACATAGGGTCATTCAGAATAACTTCACACACACGCTTCTGTGCATTTCCAAGTCTAATTCTGTCACTAAATCCATACCGGTGACCCAGCGCCTAAATACTAGGCCTCAAATTTAAATCCCTCTAAATCTCTCGTTACCCACCGCTGTACTGTTGTTGCTGGGCAAGATATTTAGTGTCCGTCAAAGCACATTTTTTGTTCTGGGTTGAAGTACAATTCCCAATTTAGCAATTTCATAATTTAGTGGTTTCTGCTATATCAGAGCTATTTGAAATCTATCCCTAAAAGGGTATATAATATTGAAGGTGCACATAGGGTCATTCAGAATAACTTCACACACACGCTTCTGTGCATTTCCAAGTCTAATTCTGTCACTAAATCCATACCGGTGACCCAGCGCCTAAATACTAGGCCTCAAATTTAAATCCCTCTAAATCTCTCGTTACCCACCGCTGTACTGTTGTTGCTGGGCAAGATATTTAGTGTCCGTCAAAGCACATTTTTTGTTCTGGGTTGAAGTACAATTCCCAATTTAGCAATTTCATAATTTAGTGGTTTCTGCTATATCAGAGCTATTTGAAATCTATCCCTAAAAGGGTATATAATATTGAAGGTGCACATAGGGTCATTCAGAATAACTTCACACACACGCTTCTGTGCATTTCCAAGTCTAATTCTGTCACTAAATCCATACCGGTGACCCAGCGCCTAAATACTAGGCCTCAAATTTAAATCCCTCTAAATCTCTCGTTACCCACCGCTGTACTGTTGTTGCTGGGCAAGATATTTAGTGTCCGTCAAAGCACATTTTTTGTTCTGGGTTGAAGTACAATTCCCAATTTAGCAATTTCATAATTTAGTGGTTTCTGCTATATCAGAGCTATTTGAAATCTATCCCTAAAAGGGTATATAATATTGAAGGTGCACATAGGGTCATTCAGAATAACTTCACACACACGCTTCTGTGCATTTCCAAGTCTAATTCTGTCACTAAATCCATACCGGTGACCCAGCGCCTAAATACTAGGCCTCAAATTTAAATCCCTCTAAATCTCTCGTTACCCACCGCTGTACTGTTGTTGCTGGGCAAGATATTTAGTGTCCGTCAAAGCACATTTTTTGTTCTGGGTTGAAGTACAATTCCCAATTTAGCAATTTCATAATTTAGTGGTTTCTGCTATATCAGAGCTATTTGAAATCTATCCCTAAAAGGGTATATAATATTGAAGGTGCACATAGGGTCATTCAGAATAACTTCACACACACGCTTCTGTGCATTTCCAAGTCTAATTCTGTCACTAAATCCATACCGGTGACCCAGCGCCTAAATACTAGGCCTCAAATTTAAATCCCTCTAAATCTCTCGTTACCCACCGCTGTACTGTTGTTGCTGGGCAAGATATTTAGTGTCCGTCAAAGCACATTTTTTGTTCTGGGTTGAAGTACAATTCCCAATTTAGCAATTTCATAATTTAGTGGTTTCTGCTATATCAGAGCTATTTGAAATCTATCCCTAAAAGGGTATATAATATTGAAGGTGCACATAGGGTCATTCAGAATAACTTCACACACACGCTTCTGTGCATTTCCAAGTCTAATTCTGTCACTAAACCCATACCTGTCACCCAGCGCCTAAATACTAGGCCTCAAATTTAAATCCCTCTAAATCTCTCGTTACCGCTGTCCTGTTGTAGCTGGGAAAGTTATTTAGTGTCCGTCAAAGCACATTTTTTGTTCTGGGTTGAAGTACAATTCCCAATTTAGCAATTTCATAATTTAGTGGTTCCTGCTATATCAGAGCTATTTGAAATCTATCCCAAAAAGGGTATATAATATTGAAGGTGCACATTGGGTCATTCAGAATAACTTCACACACACCCGCTACTGTGTATTTCCAAGTCTAATTCTGTCACTAAACCCATACCTGTCACCCAGCGCCTAAATACTAGGCCTCAAATTTAAATCCCTCTAAATCTCTCGTTACCGCTGTCCTGTTGTAGCTGGGAAAGTTATTTAGTGCCCGTCAAAGCACATTTTTTGTTCTGGGTTGAAGTACAATTCCCAATTTAGCAATTTCATAATTTAGTGGTTCCTGCTATATCAGAGCTATTTGAAATCTATCCCAAAAAGGGTATATAATATTCAAGGTGCACATTGGGTCATTCAGAATAACTTCACACACACGCTTCTGTGCATTTCCAAGTCTAATTCTGTCACTAAATCCATACCGGTCACCCAGCGCCTAAATACTAGGCCTCAAATTTATATCCCGCTGAATTTGAATACAATACATTGGGCCAAATAATATATTTGTTGTTGTGGTGAACCATAACAATGAGAAAAACATCTAGTAAGGGACGCGGACGTGGACATGGTCGTGGTGGTGTTAGTGGACCCTCTGGTGCTGGGAGAGGACGTGGCCGTTCTGCCACATCCACACGTCCTAGTGTACCAACTACCTCAGGTCCCAGTAGCCGCCAGAATTTACAGCGATATATGGTGGGGCCCAATGCCGTTCTAAGGATGGTAAGGCCTGAGCAGGTACAGGCATTAGTCAATTGGGTGGCCGACAGTGGATCCAGCACGTTCACATTATCTCCCACCCAGTCTTCTGCAGAAAGCGCACAGATGGCGCCTGAAAACCAACCCCATCAGTCTGTCACATCACCCCCATGCATACCAGGGAAACTGTCTCAGCCTCAAGTTATGCAGCAGTCTCTTATGCTGTTTGAAGACTCCGCTGGCAGGGTTTCCCAAGGGCATCCACCTAGCCCTTCCCCAGCGGTGAAAGACATAGAATGCACTGACGCACAACCACTTATGTTTCCTGATGATGAGGACATGGGAATACCACCTCAGCATGTCTCTGATGATGACGAAACACAGGTGCCAACTGCTGCGTCTTTCTGCAGTGTGCAGACTGAACAGGAGGTCAGGGATCAAGACTGGGTGGAAGACGATGCAGGGGACGATGAGGTCCTAGACCCCACATGGAATGAAGGTCGTGCCACTGACTTTCACAGTTCGGAGGAAGAGGCAGTGGTGAGACCGAGCCAACAGCGTAGCAAAAGAGGGAGCAGTGGGCAAAAGCAGAACACCCGCCGCCAAGAGACTCCGCCTGCTACTGACCGCCGCCATCTGGGACCGAGCACCCCAAAGGCAGCTTCAAGGAGTTCCCTGGCATGGCACTTCTTCAAACAATGTGCTGACGACAAGACCCGAGTGGTTTGCACGCTGTGCCATCAGAGCCTGAAGCGAGGCATTAACGTTCTGAACCTGAGCACAACCTGCATGACCAGGCACCTGCATGCAAAGCATGAACTGCAGTGGAGTAAACACCTTAAAACCAAGGAAGTCACTCGGGCTCCCCCTGCTACCTCTTCTGCTGCTGCCGCCTCGGCCTATTCTGCTGCTGCCGCCTCGGCCTCTTCCTCCGCCTCTGGAGGAACGTTGGCACCTGCCGCCCAGCAAACAGGGGATGTACCACCAACACCACCACCACCACCTCCGTCACCAAGCGTCTCAACCATGTCACACGCCAGCGTTCAGCTCTCCATCTCACAAACATTTGATAGAAAGCGTAAATTCCCACCTAGCCACCCTCGATCCCTGGCCCTGAATGCCAGCATTTCTAAACTACTGGCCTATGAAATGCTGTCATTTAGGCTGGTGGACACAGACAGCTTCAAACAGCTCATGTCGCTTGCTGTCCCACAGTATGTTGTTCCCAGCCGGCACTACTTCTCCAAGAGAGCCGTGCCTTCCCTGCACAACCAAGTATCCGATAAAATCAAGTGTGCACTGCGCAACGCCATCTGTAGCAAGGTCCACCTAACCACAGATACGTGGACCAGTAAGCACGGCCAGGGACGCTATATCTCCCTAACTGCACACTGGGTAAATGTAGTGGCAGCTGGGCCCCAGGCGGAGAGCTGTTTGGCGCACGTCCTGCCGCCGCCAAGGATCGCAGGGCAACATTCTTTGCCTCCTGTTGCCACCTCCTCCTTCTCGGCTTCCTCCTCCTCTTCTTCCACCTGCTCATCCAGTCAGCCACACACCTTCACCACCAACTTCAGCACAGCCCGGGGTAAACGTCAGCAGGCCATTCTGAAACTCATATGTTTGGGGGACAGGCCCCACACCGCACAGGAGTTGTGGCGGGGTATTGAACAACAGACCGACGAGTGGTTGCTGCCGGTGAGCCTCAAGCCCGGCCTGGTGGTGTGTGATAATGGGCGAAATCTCGTTGCAGCTCTGGGACTAGCCAATTTGACGCACATCCCTTGCTTGGCGCATGTGCTGAATTTGGTGGTGCAGAAGTTCATTCACAACTACCCCGACATGTCAGAGCTGCTGCATAAAGTGCGGGCCGTCTGTTCGCGCTTCCGGCGTTCACATCCTGCCGCTGCTCGCCTGTCTGCGCTACAGCGTAACTTCGGCCTTCCCGCTCACCGCCTCATATGCGACGTGCCCACCAGGTGGAACTCCACCTTGCACATGCTGGACAGACTGTGCGAGCAGCAGCAGGCCATAGTGGAGTTTCAGCTGCAGCACGCACGGGTCAGTCGCACTACAGAACAGCACCACTTCACCACCAATGACTGGGCCTCCATGCGAGACCTGTGTGCCCTGTTGCGCTGTTTCGAGTACTCCACCAACATGGCCAGTGGCGATGACACCGTTATCAGCGTTACAATACCACTTCTATGTCTCCTTGAGAAAACACTTAGGGCGATGATGGAACAGGAGGTGGCCCAGGAGGAGGAGGAGGAGGATGAGGAAGAGGGGTCATTTTTAGCACTTTCAGGCCAGTCTCTTCGAAGTGACTCAGAGGGAGGTTTTTTGCAACAGCAGAGGCCAGGTACAAATGTGGCCAGCCAGGGCCCACTACTGGAGGACGAGGAGGACGAGGATGAGGAGGAGGTGGAGGAGGATGAGGATGAAGCATGGTCACAGCGGGGTGGCACCCAACGCAGCTCGGGTCCATCACTGGTGCGTGGCTGGGGGGAAAGGCAGGACGATGACGATACGCCTCCCACAGAGGACAGCTTGTCCTTACCCCTGGGCAGCCTGGCACACATGAGCGACTACATGCTGCAGTGCCTGCGCAACGACAGCAGAGTTGCCCACATTTTAACCTGTGCGGACTACTGGGTTGCCACCCTGCTGGATCCACGCTACAAAGACAATGTGCCCACCTTACTTCCTGCACTGGAGCGTGATAGGAAGATGCGCGAGTACAAGCGCACGTTGGTAGACGCGCTACTGAGAGCATTCCCAAATGTCACAGGGGAACAAGTGGAAGCCCAAGGCCAAGGCAGAGGAGGAGCAAGAGGTCGCCAAGGCAGCTGTGTCACGGCCAGCTCCTCTGAGGGCAGGGTTAGCATGGCAGAGATGTGGAAAACTTTTGTCAACACGCCACAGCTAACTGCACCACCACCTGATACGCAACGTGTTAGCAGGAGGCAACATTTCACTAACATGGTGGAACAGTACGTGTGCACACCCCTCCACGTACTGACTGATGGTTCGGCCCCATTCAACTTCTGGGTCTCTAAATTGTCCACGTGGCCAGAGCTAGCCTTTTATGCCTTGGAGGTGCTGGCCTGCCCGGCAGCCAGCGTTTTGTCTGAACGTGTATTCAGCACGGCAGGGGGCGTCATTACAGACAAACGCAGCCGCCTGTCTACAGCCAATGTGGACAAGCTGACGTTCATAAAAATGAACCAGGCATGGATCCCACAGGACCTGTCCGTCCCTTGTCCAGATTAGACATTAACTACCTCCCCATAACCATATATTATTGGACTCCAGGGCACTTCCTCATTCAATCCTATTTTTATTTTCATTTTACCATTATATTGCGATGCTACCCAAAGTTGAATGAACCTCTCCTCTGCCTGTGTGCTAGGCCTAAATATATGCCAATGGACTGTTGCAGTGGTGGCTGACATGAAGCCTGATTCTCTGCTATGACATGCAGACTAATTCTCTGCTGACATGAAGCCAGATTGTCTGTTACGGGACCTCTCTCCTCTGCCTGGGTGCTGGGCCTAAATTTATGACAATGGACTGTTGCAGTGGTGGCTGACGTGAAGCCTGATTCTCTGCTATGACATGCAGACTGATTCTCTGCTGACATGAAGCCAGATCCTCTGTTACGGGACCTCTCTCCTCTGCCTGGGTGCTGGGCCTAAATTTATGACAATGGACTGTTGCAGTGGTGGCTGACGTGAAGCCTGATTCTCTGCTATGACATGCAGACTGATTCTCTGCTGACATGAAGCCAGATCCTCTGTTACGGGACCTCTCTCCTCTGCCTGGGTGCTGGGCCTGAATATATGCCAATGGACTGTTGCAGTGGTGGGTGACGTGAAGCCTCATTCTCTGCTATGACATGCAGACTAATTCTCTGCTGACATGAAGCCAGATTGTCTGTTACGGGACCTCTCTCCTCTGCCTGTGTGTGTGCTGGGCCTAAATATATGCCAATGGACTGTTGCACTGGTGGCTGACGTGAAGCCTCATTCTCTGCTATGACATGCAGACTGATTCTCTGCTGACATGAAGCCAGATCCTCTGTTACGGGACCTCTCTCCTCTGCCTGGGTGCTGGGCCTAAATTTATGACAATGGACTGTTGCAGTGGTGGCTGACGTGAAGCCTGATTCTCTGCTATGACATGCAGACTGATTCTCTGCTGTCATGAAGCCAGATTGTCTGTTACGGGACCTTTCTCCTCTACCTGGGTTCTGGGCCTAAATTTATGAAAATTGACTCTTACAGTGGTGGGTGACGTGAAGCCTGATTCTCTGCTATGATATGAAGACTGATTCTCTGCTGACATGAAGCCAGATTGTCTGTTACGGGACCTTTCTCCTCTGCCTGGGTTCTGGGCCTAAATTTATGAAAATTGACTCTTACAGTGGTGGGTGACGTGAAGCCTGATTCTCTGCTATGATATGAAGACTGATTCTCTGCTGACATGAAGCCAGATTGTCTGTTACGGGACCTTTCTCCTCTGCCTGGGTTCTGGGCCTAAATTTATGAAAATTGACTCTTACAGTGGTGGGTGACGTGAAGCCTGATTCTCTGCTATGATATGAAGACTGATTCTCTGCTGACATGAAGCCAGATTGTCTGTTACGGGACCTTTCTCCTCTGCCTGGGTTCTGGGCCTAAATTTATGAAAATTGACTCTTACAGTGGTGGGTGACGTGAAGCCTGATTCTCTGCTATGATATGAAGACTGATTCTCTGCTGACATGAAGCCAGATTGTCTGTTACGGGACCTTTCTCCTCTGCCTGGGTTCTGGGCCTAAATTTATGAAAATTGACTCTTACAGTGGTGGGTGACGTGAAGCCTGATTCTCTGCTATGATATGAAGACTGATTCTCTGCTGACATGAAGCCAGATTCTCTGTTACGGGACCTCTCTCCTCTGCCTGGGTGCTGGGCCTAAATTTATGACAATGGACTGTTGCAGTGGTGGCTGACGTGAAGCCTGATTCTCTGCTATGACATGCAGACTGATTCTCTGCTGACATGAAGCCAGATTCTCTGTTACGGGACCTCTCTCCTCTGCCTGTGTGTGTGCTGGGCCTAAATATATGCCAATGGACTGTTGCAGTGGTGGCTGACGTGAAGCCTCATTCTCTGCTATGACATGCAGACTAATTCTCTGCTGACATGAAGACAGATTCTCTGTTACGGGACCTCTCTCCTCTGCCTGGGTGCCGGGGCCTAAATATCTGAGAATGGACTGTTCCAGTGGTGGGTGACGGGAAGCCAGATTCTCTGCTATGGAACCTCTCTCCAATTGATTTTGGTTAATTTTTATTTATTTAATTTTTATTTTAATTCATTTCCCTATCCACATTTGTTTGCAGGGGATTTACCTACATGTTGCTGCCTTTTGCAGCCCTCTAGCTCTTTCCTGGGCTGTTTTACAGCCTTTTTAGTGCCGAAAAGTTCGGGTCCCCATTGACTTCAATGGGGTTCGGGTTCGGGACGAAGTTCGGATCGGGTTCGGATCCCGAACCCGAACATTTCCGGGATGTTCGGCCGAACTTCTCGAACCCGAACATCCAGGTGTTCGCTCAACTCTAATTATTACCAAACAGAACCGTGACTACTTTTCACCCTTTAAATAAGCAGATTGACTGATTTTAATTTTGAAGACACATATGAAGCTACTTACAGTACACACCTTAGTTAATCATGTTCCTATGGTTAAATTATTTTCAACCTTTTACACTACGTGCAGAATTATTAGGCAAATGAGTATTTTGACCACATCATCCTCTTTATGCATGTTGTCTTACTCCAAGCTGTATAGGCTCGAAAGCCTACTACCAATTAAGCATATTAGGTGATGTGCATCTCTGTAATGAGAAGGGGTGTGGTCTAATGACATCAACACCCTATATCAGGTGTGCATAATTATTAGGCAACTTCCTTTCCTTTGGCAAAATGGGTCAAAAGAAGGACTTGACAGGCTCAGAAAAGTCAAAAATAGTGAGATATCTTGCAGAGGGATGCAGCACTCTTAAAATTGCAAAGCTTCTGAAGCGTGATCATCGAACAATCAAGCGTTTCATTCAAACAGGGTCGCAAGAAGCGTGTGGAAAAACCAAGGCGCAAAATAACTGCCCATGAACTGAGAAAAGTCAAGCGTGCAGCTGCCAAGATGCCACGTGCCACCAGTTTGGCCATATTTCAGAGCTGCAACATCACTGGAGTGCCCAAAAGCACAAGGTGTGCAATACTCAGAGACATGGCCAAGGTAAGAAAGGCTGAAAGACGACCACCACTGAACAAGACACACAAGCTGAAACGTCAAGACTGGGCCAAGAAATATCTCAAGACTGATTTTTCTAAGGTTTTATGGACTGATGAAATGAGAGTGAGTCTTGATGGGCCAGATGGCTGGATTGGCAAAGGGCAGAGAGCTCCAGTCCGACTCAGACGCCAGCAAGGTGGAGGTGGAGTACTGGTTTGGGCTGGTATCATCAAAGATGAGCTTGTGGGGCCTTTTTGGGTTGAGGATGGAGTCAAGCTCAACTCCCAGTCCTACTGCCAGTTTCTGGAAGACACCTTCTTCAAGCAGTGGTACAGGAAGAAGTCTGCAAGGTAAGAAAAACATGATTTTCATGCAGGACAATGCTCCATCACACGCGTCCAAGTACTCCACAACGTGGCTGGCAAGAAAGGGTATAAAAGAAGAAAATCTAATGACATGGCCTCCTTGTTCACCTGATCTGAACCCCATTGAGAACCTGTGGTCCATCATCAAATGTGAGATTTACAAGGAGGGAAAACAGTACACCTCTCTGAACAGTGTCTGGGAGGCTGTGGTTGCTGCTGCACGCAATGTTGATGGTGAACAGATCAAAACACTGACAGAATCCATGGATGGCAGGCTTTTGAGTGTCCTTGCAAAGAAAGGTGGCTATATTGGTCACTGATTTGTTTTTGTTTTGTTTTTGAATGTCAGAAATGTGTATTTGTGAATGTTGAGATGTTATATTGGTTTCACTGGTAAAAATAAATAATTGAAATGGGTATATATTTGTTTTTTGTTAAGTTGCCTAATAATTATGTACAGTAATAGTCACCTGCACATACAGATATCCCCCTAAAATAGCTAAAACTAAAAACAAACTAAAAACTACTTCCAAAAATAGTCAGCTTTGATATTAATGAGTTTTTTGGGTTCATTGAGAACATGGTTGTTGTTCAATAATAAAATTAATCCTCAAAAATACAACTTGCCTAATAATTCTGCACTCCCTGTATAGGGGTACCATCATTTTTGCCCAGTTCAGTTTCATTACTTAGTTTTGTTTTATTTTTTACATTATTCTATTGAACTTCAATTCAAAAGCAATGTCTGATTTTCAGTAAATTTTGATTTATCATTACTTTAGTCAGTTTCAAGTTATTTCAGTGACCATTGTGGGTTTGTTTCTTGTTTTAAAAGGATATCAACAATTTTGTCCATGTGTGTATAATATATTGGAACACTTTTACTAATTTTTTGGGGAAATAGAAAGAAAAAAGAATTAATGAATTTTGTCAGTTTGGATTTTGTCCCAATTTTTGGGGATTAGTTTTATAGCGTTCACTGCATGGTATATATGACGTTTTAATTTAGCTCTATGTGCCAGTATGATTACAGTGATCTGTAAATGATATAGTGTCCCTTTTTCATGTTTTACTACCTTTGCAACATTAAACCACTTTTAAAAAAACTAGTTGTTTTTGTGTTGCGATATTCGGAGACCAATTACTTTTTTATTTTTCTGTTGACAGAGCTACATGTCCTTGTTTTTGTGGATCGAACTGCAGTTAGTATTTGTACCATGGTGGGTCCATACCAAAAACAGCAAGTACGTGTATATCATTTTCAAATGTTTTTTCCCCGTACTGTTCTCTGTTGCAGATAAATAACTAGATAGTGTTATCATTCTGGTCCTTACGGATGCAGCAACGTGATTATGTTTAGTGTTTTCTTGTTATTGTTAATAATAAAGGATTTAATAAGGGGAAAGTAGATTTTTGTGGTTTTACTTGGTCATATATTTATTTTTCTAAAACATTTAATCCAGCTAGAGGACTTGATGATATGATTAGTTGATCACTTATGTAATACACTGCAGTAATTATGGAATCTATTAACATCTGCACATCGTGCCATAATTTTAAGAAAGGTTGCGTGCAACATTTTAGTATGCTTCTCGGCTTCTATTAACTTTTGAGGGTTGATTATTGATTACCTCTATGTAAGAGAACACACTCATTAGGATTGGATATTTATGACTGAAACGAAGATGTCACAAATTTCTGATTTCAATGAATGATTTCAATACTGAATAAATCGCAATAGTTTGTGCTAACAATGAGGCAGAATTACAAATGTTATAGATGGTGTAAGCTTAGACAGGCTGTCTAGACATACACCAAACAAAATGTATTACAGTGGCTCACGCTGGATGATACATTTGGTGAAGGGAAAGACAATTTTGCCTGGCTCTATACCAACTATAAGTTGGCTTACATTGAGACAGAATTTTACACCAAAATTGTAGCACAATTTTAAATGTCACATGTCAATGTCAAATTTAAGGCTACACCCATTTTCTGTAAAGCCACACCATTTTATTAGTAAGATACAGCCCTTTGTGCGGTAAGGTGTAGATCATTTCTCTAAACTCAGATGCACCAGATTATGCCATATTTTAGTGCAGTTTGTGTCAGAATCTAGAAGCACCCATATTAGTAAATGTGGGCAATTAAGCCTGAAAGGCAGAATATGCAAAACACTTATGGGGGAATTTATCATAAGGGGAATTTTTGCTATAGGTTTTTCTTGAGTCTGCATTGCTGCAATTTGTGCAAAATGTATAAAATATAGTAAGGTTAAGGCTCCACAATGATTTAAAACATCACGATTGCACTTTTTAATCACACTAGATCACAGTATTGTGTGATTGGGCAAATGTAATCAATTTTTAGTGATCAGAAAATCACAGAAAAATGAAATAGCATATATGTCACGACCCATGGTCATGGTCGTGACTCTGGATCCGCATGCGGTTGCCTGAGGTTCGGTTCTGTTGTCAACCACATGGTGAGGGCTGCTTGTAGGTTGCCTCACGTGTGGTTGCCGCTGGCAACTTGTTTGGGTACTTGGCAGTATAGCAGCCTGAGCTGTTGCTAGGCAGCTTACTGTCTAGTGCATGCGGTTTCACCTGTTGTGTGTGTGTGTATGTATGCACTTGGGAGCCGCATGCAGTTGCCTGCGGTCTGGGTGTTGTGTCAACCGCAGCTGGGGGCACTTAGTTGTATGCCTCAAATGCGGTTGCCGCGGACAACAGATGTGCATGCGGTTGTCTTTGGCAACGTGTAGTTTTTTGTATGCACTTTGTCTGTTTGTTGTGCACAAGGTTATGTTTGTATGCACTAAGACACCTCCCTTCACTTGCGGTTGTCCGCGGCAACGTCGGGTGTTGTGTACATGTGGTGGCAGTGTCTCGGCCTGCTGGCTGTTCTTCAGGACATGGTTACCATGCATGCCTTTGCCGGCGGTAACAGGTGAGTGTGTTTGTGTGCTTTTCCCTTTGTGTGGCTTCACTACCCTGCCTGGTGTAGGAAGGGTTAACTCCCTTCTTTCTGTGTGAACCCTGGGTGTGTCTGAGTATGGGTGTGGCTACTTTGGGCTATAAAGCCTCTGCTTAGAGCAGTAGTCAGAGGGGGTTCTTCAGCCATGCAGTGCTGGAGACATCTTCCTGGGTAATTACCATCTGCCAGCGGGAGCCACCCTTCTGGTCATAAAATTATGTTACACGGTATTATGAAGGTGTGTGTGGGGTTTCCTTATTATTGCAGCTTATGGTCCTGGGTTCCTGTGTGATGTCTGGTGTGTGCTGTGTTTGTTTGTGTTCTGAACAGCAGCACTTGCACATGGGTTCCAGGTTTTGTTGTCTGTGGCAGGTGAGTGTTGTGTTGGTTGCATTTGCCTGTCACTGCCATAAGTTGTTTCTGTTCCCCTTGTAGCTTGGCCTCTTTAGACTCCTGTTTCTCTGTATCCAGGAGGAACGGGCTGTCTACCCAGCTCCTAGTTCAGGGAACGACGGAGGGTCAGCAGGGATCCGAGGTGCGCAGGTTATAGTCTCAGGGCCCTTTAAGATGTAATAACTCACGTACCAGGTGAGGAATGCCAGAGGGGGATAATGTCTCTGTGTAGTGTCAACGGTGTCTCCTATCTTTGTACGGCTGGACTCCTGGATCCTGGCTCACTTGCAATAAAATGGGTGTTGTTAATAGGAGTAATTGAGGAATTAATGAGATCCAAACAGGTAACATGATCCAACTTGTCTTTACTTAATGGGTGCAGCATAAATCCATATGAGTACAGCAATAGTCTTTAGGTCCCAGCAGGTATTGGCAATGTATGGCAGGGGTTAATGCCTCTTCTGCTCCTATACTATATGCCTGGAGAATCTGGCAGGTATTTATCTTCTGCTCTGTCTGTCTTCTGCTTGGTATGGGCCTGACTAGCTGAGGAGGTATTTGGCTTCTCCTGGTCTCTGGATATGTACTCACAGCTTGGCTCATAGGGAATGCTTCTTCCTGGAGGCTGGAGATGGCTGCTTTTCTTGTCAACCAGCTGAGGCTGATGGCTCAGGCTGGGAAGAGTGATCTTGGCCTCAGCCGAGGCTCGATCCTGTCTTGGGATCCCTGTTTCTGGGAGCTCCTACTAACCCAGCTTTCCCCTAGGCGGGGTGGCTGGTACACTAACTAGAACTTTCTTTCCTCCCCATGAGGCAGGAAGTGGGAACATTCCACACCTCCTCAAAGAGGGGGGGGGGGGGGAGCTAGATTGGAATGTACTATTCCAGTCTAGATATGCTAAAGTGAACTAAACACATTGCTGCCACCTGCTGGTGTGCATGTAAAATTACAGCAATAATATGAAACAGGCATAGAAAATACATACAATGGAAAATGCAGTGTTAGATTACACAAGATGACATTAAATATACACCTGACATGTTGTAGCAGGGAGAGAGAGTTTAGTAACATAACTCTGGGATGTTACAATATACAGTGCAGACCAAAAGTTTGGACACACCTTCTCATTCAAAGAGTATTCTTTATTTTCATGACTATGAAAATTGTAGATTCACACTGAAGGCATCAAAACTATAAATTAACACATGTAGAATTATATACATAACAAAAAAGTGTGAAACAACTGAAAATATGTCATATTCTAGGTTCTTCAAAGTAGCCACCTTTTGCTTTGATTACTGCTTTGCACACTCTTGGCATTCTCTTGATGAGCTTCAAGAGGTAGTCACCTGAAATGGTTTTCACTTCACAGGTGTGCCTTGTCAAGTTTAATAAGTGGGATTTCTTGCCTTCTAAATGGGGTTGGGACCATCAGTTGCGTTGTGGAGAAGTCAGGTGGATACACAGCTGACAGTCCTACTGAATAGACTGTTAGAATTTGTATTATGGCAAGAAAATAGCAGCTAAGTAAAGAAAAACGAGTGGCCATCATTACTTTAAGAAATTAAGGTCAGTCAGTCCGAAAAATTGGGAAAACTTTGAAAGTGTCCCCAAGTACAGTCACAAAAACCATCAAGCGCTACAAAGAAACTGTCTCACATGCGGACCTCCCCAGGAAAGGAAGACCAAGAGTCACCTCTGCTGCGGAGGAAAAGTTCATCCGAGTCACCAGCCTCAGAAATCGCAGGTTAACAGCAGCTTAGATTAGAGACCAGGTCAATGCCACACAGAGTTCTAGCAGCAGACACATCTCTAGAACAACTGTTAAGAGGAGACTTTGCAAATCAGGCCTTCATGGTAGAATATCTGCTAGGAAACCACTGCTAAGGACAGGCAACAAGCAGAAGAGACTTGTTTGGGCTAAAGAACACAAGGAATGGACATTAGACCAGTGGAAATCTGTGCTTTGGTCTGATGAGTGCAAATTTGAGATCTATGGTTCCAACCACCGCGTCTTTGTGCGACATAGAAACGGTGAACGAATGGACTCTGCATGCCTGGTTCCCACCGTGAAGCATGGAGGAGGAGGTGTGCTGGTGTGGGGGTGCTTTGCTGGTGACACTGTTGGGGATTTATTCAAAATTGGCATGGCATGCTATTCCATCCGGTTTGCGTTTAGTTGGACCATCATTTATTTTTCAACAGGACAATGACCCCAAACACACCTCCAGGCTGTGTAAGGGCTATTTGACCATGATGTCACCGGACCTGAACCCAATCGAGATGGTTTGGGGTGAGCTCAGAGGGAAGGCAAAAGGGCCAACAAGTGCTAAGTATCTCTGGGAACTCCTTTAAGACTGTTGGAAGACCATTTCAGGTGACTATCTCTTGAAGCTCATCAAGAGAATGCCAAGAGTGTGCAAAGCAGTAATCAAAGCAAAAGGTGGCTACTTTGAAGAACCTAGAATATGACATATTTTCAGTTGTTTCACACTTTTTTGTTGTGTATATAATTCCACATGTGTTAATTCATAGTTTTGATGCCTTCAGTGTGAATCTACAATTTTCATAGTTATGAAAATAAAGA
Organism: Bufo gargarizans; assembly: GCF_014858855.1. NCBI lineage: Eukaryota > Metazoa > Chordata > Amphibia > Anura > Bufonidae > Bufo > Bufo gargarizans. Next base: position 252,656,623 of record NC_058083.1, read on the forward strand.
AAACTCTTTGAATGATAAAGTGTGTCCAAACTTTTGGTCTGTACTGTAGGTGGAGACCGGTCATTATAATTGAGCCAGGCAGGAATATGTCCAAAATGATGCTGTCTAAGTGACTCACTCTTTCTGACTCGTTCTTAAACTATGTTTTCTTGCCAAAGTGTTGCAGATTAAAACATAGCTGTTTCTAGTGATGGAGTCTATTTGGATTTTATGCTACCTAGATATGTGATGTTAAATACCTTTGCGTAAATAAGAGAGTAGTAAGCAAGTGATACCTTTATAGAAAAAATAAAGTATTGCAAGGTTTCAGAGCACAAAGGTGCCTTCTCCAGGCTAGATTACACTTATAAGATTTTACTGCAAAACATATACTCCAGGGGATGCATAATAAAGATAAGGCCACAAGTGGACATGGTCCGCAGAGACAATGTATATTAGAGTAAAAATGAGGGAGGTGTGAATTTTGTCTAAATAGTGGATCATAAAACCAGGGGTGAGATTCAGTCCATCACTTAAAGGGAACCTGTCACCGGGTTTTGGATATAAAGCTGAGGACATGGGTTGCTAGATGGCCACTAGAAAATTAGCAATATCCAGTCCCCATAGCTCTGTGTGCTTTTATTGTGTAAAAAAAACTATTTGATACATATGCAAATTAACCTGAGATGAGTCCTGTATGTGACTTATCTCAGGGACAGGACTCATCTCAGGTTAATTTGCATATGTATCAAATCGTTTTTTCTCCACAATAAAAGCACATAGAGCTATGGGGACTGGGTATTGCGGATGTGCTAGCGGCCATCTAGCAACCCATGTCCTCAGCTCTATACCCAAAATCCCGGTGACAGGTTCCCTTTAATGACTGGAATGTAGTCATCATTTTAAACTCCCAGGTTTTCCTGTCTCTATCATTCTTAAAATTCATTTTGAGAATTAAAGCCTTTAAGTCATCCATGTAGTGTTCTGGTCCAGAGAAATGGATTCCCACAGTTGTATCGGCCTTATGGTTGATCTTGAAATTCCTCTATTAGGACACCTTGTAAAGAGTATCATGTACACCTGTGTTGTTATAGGTTTGATGGGTATAGGGACTGTATTTGTGGATAAGACATGTGTAGGACTTGCATTTTTTGGGGGTTACCTGACAAGGAGATTCCTCAGGTTTGATGGTTGTTTGCATGACAGAAGAGGTAACTCTGGAAATATTTATTTTAGTCTTTTTTCTTTATTGAATATGAGTTGGAGATCTGCTGCAATTTTCTTTATGATGTTCATTTTGGGGCTGTACATGACCACTAAAGGCACCCTGTTGGTGTCCTCCTTCTATCTATACTTCTGTCTGTTGTAGGAATGTATTCCTTAGTGACAGTAGGTATTTTCTGTCCCCACCGTCTAAACAAATGCGAATGTATCGTAGGGCCTGGCTGTAAATTATAGACTTTTTAATGTTTTGGATGAAACCTGGCTCATGAAAGATGTGCAGGACGGTCTGTGGGTTTATGATAGATAGATGTTTGTATGGTATTGTTCCTTATATATATGGTAGTGTCCAAAAAATATACTAGTTGAAGTTTTTAGAAATGTCAGTTCATCCTCTTCCGAGCCAGACCAGTAGCATCGATATACCAAAAGTACACCAGAGGTTTGGTGGTGCAGATCGATAGAAAATCCTCCTCTAGTTTGGCCATAAGCAGGTTGGCATACTGTGGTGACATCCTACTGCCCATGGTGCCACCCATATGCTGTAGGTATATGTGTTCCCCAAAAGAAAAGTAATTGTGGTGAAGAATATACCTGATCAGTTGCAGAGCTGGTTCTGTGGCAAGATTATTTTTCTGTAGGAAGTACTGACATGCGTCTATGAGGGATATTAGAGTACAGGGACTCTACATCCATAGTCACCAATTTTGTGTCTTCTAGTAATGGTCTAATGGTTGACATCTTGCAGAGAATGTCTGTGGAGTCCTGGATATAACTTGGTGTCCTTTTCACCAAGGGTATCAGAATATTCTCTATCCAGACCAAGATACCTTCACTTAATCCGGAGACCTAAAATTATTGATCTGCCAGGATTCCCTTCTTTATGTATTTTTGGTAACATGCAAAAGGTCCTCATTTTAGGATTATCCAGTATAAGGTCCAGTAGGATGGGTTATTCCCAGTGGAAGCTCTTTATAATTTGTATAAATTCTTCTGTAAGCATGAATACTCTGACAGTTAACTTTTAAAGGGATTGCCTGACAGCCTAGCCAAAATTAATACAGATATGGACTGTGTTTAAAATAAAGAAAGCAACTCACACACCTATTCAATGCCTCTCCATTCAAGTGCTGAGGATCTCATCCCTGCTGCTTCTGGTTACCTGTTGACTGAAAGCGTTACATCCTATCTTTTACATGCATCACTGCAGCCATTCATTGGTTGTGTGTCTCTGAGGGGAACTTGACCAGTGAACCTCTGTGGTTATGTGCCACTCCCCTATGTGTCACATGTAATTTCTGAGACCGTTAAATGGCTGCAGCAGTGTATGTGACCACAGATGGGACATCACATTTCCAGTCCACAGGGGACAGGCAGTAGGGGGAACAGGGCCCGAAGCAATGGAATGAACTGGCAGTCAATAGTTAAAGGGGTTGTCCCATGAAAAATATTCTACAGTTTTCGAACCAGCACCTGGATCTGAGTACTTTTGCAATTGCACAAGTTATTCAATACAATGTGTCTGTATGGGGTCACCTACTCTTTGTTCTTTTTCATATTTTTTTGTTCTTTGCTCGCTGACATAGCCACACATCCTCAGTTTTATCCTTCAACTGCCTCCTGAGCTGTGATAGGGAAAGAGTTGCAGCAGAAAAGACACTCCCCTTGAGCTGCTAGCTTGATATAAATTCAGTAGAACACTGAATGGTGAGATCTCTGGTTCCATGTGAGGTATAGGGCTAGTTCTAGCTTTGTTAGAAAGAGACCATTATGTACTATATGATGTCCGATTGTCATTTTTTTTAATGACATTATGATTAAAAAGGAGGTTTCTTTCTTAATGATAAACATATTCCACCTCTAAATTTAAGATAAATCTGTCCACTATATTCTCCAACATTGTATTTTTTTGTTCTATAGCTTGTATATAACCCCTAGTTTTGAAGCCTCACAGCCAAAATAAGCAAGCAGTACATTTGTTTTTATACAGTTACAGCTTCCATGCACTCTGCTATAAAATAACATAGGTACAGATAATTGTTGGTTAAGCATTTTGGAGATAATAATCTCTAATTCATTTTGGATGTTAATGCAATAATGTAACACTTAAAAATGTAGTGCTATGGACTTTAGCCCATAGTATTTCTCTCTGAAATGCTTCCTTTCTTTCAAATTAGTCATTAAAATGAAATCCCACTAGGAGTTTAAATTTTATTAATTCCTGGTCCTAATGCCAATAACTCTTCTATGGCTGCAACAAAAGCCAAGCTTGGCATTCCTATAATGCGTGATCACCATCAATTTTCATAGTAGGGGATGTAGTTATATTGAGATGATACATTAAAGGCACAATTAAAGTGCTTTTAATGCTTCTTTTCATTCCATTTTGGAAAGAAAATTTGTTTAAAGTGCAGTCGTGTTAGGCTACTTTCACACTAGCGTTCGGGCGGATCCGTTCTGAACGGATCCGCTCATAATAATGCAGACGGAGGCTCCGTTCAGAACGGATCCGTCTGCATTATATTAGCAAAAAAAAGCTAAGTGTGAAAATAGCCTGGGACGGATCCGTCCAGACTTTCAATGTAAAGTCAATGGGGGACGGATCCGCTTGAAGATTGAGCCACATTGTGGCATCTTCAAACGGATCCGTCCCCATTGACTTACATTGAAAGTCTGGACGGATCCGCACGGATCCGCACGCCTCCGAACGGCCAGGCGGACACCCGAACGCTGCAAGCAGCGTTCAGCTGTCCGCCTGTCCGTGCGGAGGCGAGCGGAGCGGAGGCTGAACGCCGCCAGACTGATGCAGTCTGAGCGGATCCGCCTCCATTCAGACTGCATCAGGGCTGGACGGCTGCGTTCGGGTCCGCTCGTGAGCTCCTTCAAACGGAGCTCACGAACGGAAACCCGAACGCTAGTGTGAAAGTAGCCTTAAATGTCTTTTCTTTGCTTAAAATTTGGGTCAACAAATGGATTGAATTAAAGTTTTAAAATCAGTTACGGAAAGAAGATGAAATGTCAATAATTATACTTTTGACAAGATTTAGAACACTCAGTACATCACAATGGAATTTGCTTATTCCCTAGTCTGTATATTATTTCCCATGAATACTTAGTAACACTTGCCATGGACAATTTAATTTATATACTTGATGAATACTTATTACAGGCTCTGTATAATGAAATTGCACTAATGTATACATTATACACCATATGTTTGGTTTTGTTTAAATGTACAGTGTATTCAGCATATGCACTCTATGGGCTAAAGTATTGGGGCACATTAATTCTACATGAGCTTTAATGACATTTCATTCTAAATTCATTGGCATTAATATGGCAGTTTGTCTCCCCTTTTCAATGAAGTTTCCACACTTCTGGGAAAGCTATCTACAAGATTTTTAAATGGGTCTGTGGGAATTATTGCTCATTTATCCAGATGACCATTTGTGAGGTCAAACAATAATGTTGGACCAGAGAGCCTGGCTCACAATCTCTGTTGTAGTTCATTTCAAAGGGTTTTCAATGGGATTGAGGTAAGGGCTCTATGCGGGCCAGTCAAGTTTATACTAAACTCACCCAAACATGCCTTTATCGACCTTGCCTTGTGCACTGGGCACAGTCATCCTGGAACAGAAAAGGAAGTTCCACAATGTTGGAAGCGTAAACTTGTCCAAATTGTCTTGGTAAGCTGAAGCATTAAGATTTCCATTCACTAGAACTAATAAATAGTGATGGCCTTGGACATACCCCCTACCTTATAAATAGACCCGATATGGCCGCCATTTTACATTCAGTCTTTTGTCAGTGTAGGGAAAGGTTGCTGTGTGGAGCAGGGACAGACTGTTAGGGACAAAAACGCTATCAAATAGGTCCACAAAAGTCCTTTAAAAGACTGGTATTGGTGTACTATTGATAGGTGTGCAGTACAGAGGGGTGTAATACACTTATAATATACTTTCTAACATAGAAAGCATATTATAGTGGATTTGAATTGTGCAGCAGTGGTGAGCGATTCTGCAGCAATACTGCAGCTACACAGAGTGACAAATACAATTAGAAAAAATAATTATAACTGGTGTGATATACCAGTCGCCCCCCCCCAAAACAACTGATTGAAGTGGGGTGTTATATACCAATAATATACTTTCCATATAGTGCCTTTGGGTACAGCAGCATTTGTTTGCTGTTTTTCTGGGTTCCCTCTGCTACACACAGTGACAAATGGTTTTGGAAAAAATAATTATAACTGGTGTGATATACCAGTCGCCCCCCAAAAAAACTGATTGAAGCAGGAGTGTTACAATATTTCTTGCCCTATAAGACGCACTTTTCCCCCCCAAAGGCAATGTTAAACTGTAAATTCATTAATCCAGGCTGTAGTACGGTACTTACTACTAACTTCCATAGCAGGCAGGAGGCCGGGCGAGCAGGCGGGAACCGGCAGCGGAACTCAATATGTCACGCACCTGCTCAGCCCATTTTATGAATGAAGCAGGCGGCGCAGGCACGTGACGTAGCGAGTTACGCTGCCGGCTCCCGCCCGCTCGCCCGACCTCCTGCCTGCTATGGAAGTTAGTATTAAGTACCGTACTACAGCCTGGATTAATGAATTTACAGTTTAACATTGCCTATATGATTACTACATAAGTCTGGATATATTAAGAGTTGCACAACTAACCCAGAAATAATGGTCGGTGCTCTGATCGGTATGATACCTCCAATCACGTGTAAAAATGATATATTAAAAAAGATCAATCAGCACTCAATACCTGTTCCACACTGATAGCATTTTAATAATAAATAATAAAATAGTAAAAACGCAATTGCTAATTATTCGCTAGAAACAAAAATGTACAGTCGTGGCCAAAAGTTTTGAGAATTACATAAATATTGGAAATTGGAAAAGTTGCTGCTCAAGCTTTTATAATAGCAATTTGCATATACTCCAGAATGTTATGAAGAGTGATCAGATGAATTGCATAGTCCTTCTTTGCCATGAAAATTAACTTAATCCCAAAAAAAACTTTCCACTGTCATTAAAGGACCTGCTGAGATAATTTCAGTAATCGTCTTGTTAACTCAGGTGAGAATGTTGACGAGCACAAGGCTTGACCTGTTAAAAGGAGGGTGATGCTTGAAATCGTGGTTCTTCCATTGTTAACCATGATGACCTGCAAATAAACACGTGCAGCCATCATTGCGTTGCATAAAAATGGCTTCACAGGCAAGGATATTGTGGCTACTAAGATTGCACCTCAATCAACAATTTATAGGATCATCAAGAACTTCAAGGAAAGAGGTTCAATTCTTGTTAAGAAGGGTTCAGGGCGTCCAAGAAAGTCCAGCAAGCGCCAGGATCGTCTCCTAAAGAGGATTCAGCTGCGGGATCGGAGTGCCACCAGTGCAGAGCTTGCTCAGGAATGGCAGCGGGGAGGTGTGAGCGCATCTGCACGCACAGTGAGGCGAAGACTTTTGGAAGATGGCCTGGTATCAAGAATGGCAGCAAAGAAGTCACTTCTCTCCAAACAAAACATCAGAGACAGATTGATCTTCTGCAGAAAATATGGTGAATGGACTGCTGAGGACTGGGGCAAAGTCATATTCTCTGATGAAGCCTCATTCCAATTGTTTGGGACATCAGGAAAAAGGCTTGTCCGGAGAAGAAAAGGTGAGCGCTACAATCAGTCCTGTGTCATGCCAACAGTAAAGCATCCTGAGACCATTCATGTGTGGGGTTGCTTCTCATCCAAGGTAGTGGGCTCACTCACAATTTTGCCCAAAAACACAACCATGGAAAAAAAAAATGGTATCAAAACACCCTCCAACAGCAACTTCTTCCAACAATCCAACAACAGTTTTGGAGCACCGTGCCATAAGGCAAAAGTGATAACTGTTTTGGTCCCCGAGCCACTTAGTTGACATTTTGGGTCCATGGCCTGGAAACTCCCCAGATCTTAATCCCATTGAGAACTTGTGGTCAATCCTCAAGAGGCGGGTGGACAAACAAAAACCCACTAATTCTGACAAACTCCAAGAAGTGATTATGAAAGAATGGGTTGCTATCAGTCAGGAATTGGCCCAGAAGTTGATTGAGAGCATGCCCAGTTGAATTGCAGAGGTCCTGAAAAAGAAGGGCCAACACTGCAAATACTGACTTTTTGCATAAATGTCATGTAATGTCGATAAAAGCCTTTGAAACATATGAAGTGTATGTAATTATATTTCACTACATACAGAAACAACTGAAACAAAGATCTAAAAGCAGTTTAGCTGCAAACTTTGTGAAAACTAATATTTGTGTCATTCTCAAAACTTTTGGCCACGACTGTACACTCTAAAAGCAAAATACACAAAAATCCAAAGAAATGAGTAAAGTTGACCTAGTTTATGCTTGTATAAACACCAAAGTCCTGCATAGAACTTATTTGAATGTTAGTGCAGATAATCTATAAAAATCGCACCAAGATGGTATTGCTGTTCATCCTATTTTGTTGCGACTATTTTGCAATTATTATTTGCGATTTTTTTCAATACATATTTATATCGATGCAACCTATTCCTGTATTGAGGATGGACTTGAATCCAATCTTGGATTTAGATGATGGTTACTCGACAAAAGTCACATCCAATTATTTGTAATGTTCATCCTATTAGTAATCGCACAAATTGAACATTATTAAATCTACGATTTTTCGTGGATTATCCCAACATGTGTTTACAGGATCTCTGCGGATTTCGATTTTACCACAATGATTACTACAGTGAGCGGGACCCAGTGTAGTAGAATGCAGTGACTGCACTTGTCCCCAATGCCATTACAAAACAAGATGCCGACCCCCACCCCCTGTATTGGCGGTCATTCACAACACAGGGACACCGTTATGGGGGGGATCTGTGGATGACAAATAGCAGTGTCATGCCATGCCCAGATGCCCCCATAATAGTGCCATCCCCAGATGCCACCATAATAGTGTCATCCTCAAATGCCACCATAATAGTGCCATCCCCAGATGCCACCATAATAGTGCCATCCACAGATGCCACCATAATAGTGCCATCCCCAGATGCCCCAATAACAGTGCCATCCCCAGATGCCCCCATAACAGTACCATCCCCAGATGCCCCCATAAAAGTGCCATCCCCAGATGCCCCCATAAAAGTGCCATCCCCAGATGCCCCATAACAGTGTCATCCACAGATGCCACCATAACAGTGCCATCCACAAACCCCCATAACAGTGCGTCATCCACAGATCCCCCATAATAGTGTCATCCACAGACCACCATTAGTTCAAAACCCACCAAAGCACACCTTTTGTTTCAAAAAAATTTTCTTCTTATATTCCTCCTCAAAAACCTAGGTGCGTCTTATGGGCCGTTGCATCTTATAGGGCAAAAAATATAGTATATACCAATAACATATTTTCTATGTAGTGCATTTGGGTACTGCAGCATTTGTTTGCTGTTTTGCTGCATTCCCTCTGCTACACACAGTGACAAATGGTATTGGAAAAAATCATTTTAACTGGTGTGCGCATGCGCAAAGGTGAAAATTATATTTCCAATATTTCGCATTTAAAAAAATAATGAATGGAGATCGCAAATTCGAATAAAACATCTGGTATGTCACTGTCCATGTTGTGGGACTATTTGTGCACTTCTAGTAATTATTTCTTGGCTGCAAATATATTAGCTAAATTGATCTATATTAGTTTTTTTCGAATATTCGCTACATTGCTATATAGTCTTGTTTTAGAATATTACGAATATTAGCAAAAAACTAAGTTATAGCAATATAACGAATATTCGAAAAATAATCGAATATAGAGCAATTTAGCTAATATAGTGCTATAATCTTCTTTGTCTAATAGTTGTAAGTTGAAAAATGTGCAATAAAAAATTTAAATCCGAAAATTCAAATTACGAAAATTTGCATATTACACAATCATTACCTTGCCAATTTTTCGAGTAAAAAAATATCGTAGAATATAACGAATATTCGAATTTGCGAATATTCGACGAATATTCAACAAAATATTCGCGAACTATCGCAAATTTGAATATGACCCCTGCCGCTCATCACTAGTCATCATGTGTATTTATTCCAAGTTCAAAACACTATGCATATCTTTTTCCCTTTAATGTGTTAATATGTAATGTGTCTGGTTCACCAGCAGATGGCGGCAACATTGGCAGAGCTAGTTTGCCTGGAATGGAACCTTCTTGTCCATTCTAGCCCTCTCTACAGAGGGAGGAGTTAAGTTAGGGAAAGGCAGTTTAGAGTACCCTCTGGGGTATGGGGTAGGGAGCAGGTCCTCGTCCCTGCTGGATGAGCCCTGCAAAAGTCAGTCTAGTCTACCCCCTGTAAGGGGAAGGGTGTTCAGCAAGCTGGCGTCCCTATTGGACGGTCCCTGCTAAGGCCAGTGAAGCATTATCAGCTCTGCTGGAATAGGAGAGAAAGAGAAAAAAGCCTCACAAGCCGGGAGGAAAGGTTCCCTGGAAAAAGATAAAAGAGAAAGATAGAGATCCAGATCAAGATAAAGACAGAGTCAGACTACAGAAAGCTAAGTAGAGCAGAAAGGAAAAGTTTATATTTAATAATTTCAGCATAGCAGGCTAGAGAAAGTGGCAGAAGTAGCAGAGCAGAATGTGTTTGCCTGCAAGAAGTTAAGCCAAAGCCTGCTGGTGAGCAAGATAAAGTTGGAAGATTGTCTTCTGATGCAAGTTTATTCAAGTAAAGCTGTTTTCAACTTTAATAAAAGTCTGAACACAATCATTTCTACAAATCCCTCAACTATTACCCCTGTTTACACTGCTTCGAACGACAACGCCTGGGGTTCAGGGATATCCAGGTAGGAGTACTGTGACAAGTGCACAGCCATTACACCCAAAGGGACATTATAGGAAACCCTTACACCACTCTGGCATTCCTACACCTGGGTACCACTAACACCATCTACTACCATCTACCATCAAAACAAAACTCTTTCACTTTAAGGGACCCCTGGTAGTACGCCATCCGTTGCAATGCCACTTGCAGTTGATCATGGAATATCTAGGAGGGAAGAAACTTAATGTACTGACTTATTGCACCAGTGGCATCCTATTACAGTATTATGCTGGAATTCAGAGAGCTCTTTCATTGCTTTGCTTTGGCGATTTAATATGTATTTATTTAAAGTTGGTAATCTTATCTCTTTTAAGAGTTTATGTTCCTTTGTCGTTTCACTAATAATTTGGTTTTGCCTATGTATTTTACTATATTAAATTATACTTTGCCGCCTCTGGCACTTGGGATAAATATTGACTTCAGGTACAATCTAATTCTGCTCTGGAACTCTTGGTTAAGAAACTGCTCGATAAGGATTTTATCAGTAAGGTTTACTCAGTTCGCTTGACAATTGGTACTGCTGTCAGGCAACTCACATAACAATGTAAATGGGAAAAGGGATATGGTGGTGCTTAATGGAGAATGAATAGCATAAGGTCTATAAGCATCTGCCTAATAAATATCATAGATTAACCCAATTTGAGGTAATACACAGACACTATTACTCAGCAACATTTATTCAGTGCCCAAGATGAGTACGTGTAGAGGGGGATTGGATCTATTTTAGCATTGTCCCAAACTTTTTTGATATTTGCTTGAGGAGGTGGAAGATATCAATGTTAGCTGTGGGTTCAGAGTCCCTGTAGAGCGACTATATTGTATACTTAGGGACCTGACAAGGTTATCCTCAAACTCTATGCAGTTCTCCTATCCTTACAAATTGCTCTTCATTGCACACAGTGTAATCTCAAAAGAATCACTTTCCCCAGGTTTTCCCACAGTGCAGATCTAGAAAAATCTGGTTTTGCATTATGTGATAAATTGGAGCACAGACCTTGTATGTCTAAAAGTAAGGCTTACGAATGGCATGAAATATAAAAAGTGCTTTAAATGTTTAGAGTCTAAATACATGAACATTTTTAACTTCTAGTGTCCAAAAGTGTAGTTGGATTAATTTATTTATGATTCCTCCCCTTCAACTCCTGAGGTTTCTTTATTGGTGGGAAGGATTGGTGAGGGTGTAAGTATTATAACAATGAATTGTTAAATGGGTTTTTCAAGGCTTTGATATCTATAATAAAAAAAAGTCTAAGATGGCACTTAGTATGTGAAATTGCTTGTGACTAGAAGCCAATTGACTGAGGATACTACTGTACTTGGGATAAGCTAATTTTAGTTGAGTCATAATTCAGAAACTGAATCAGGTCAAGACATATCTGTCCATGGACTACTGTATTGATATCATTCAAGACTAGTTAATCTGTTGATCCTTCCTTGTATTCTGAGTTGTCAATTGTAATATTGGCTAACCAGTACTCAGACCTTAGATACATGCTTGCTGTGGAGCTGGATCTCCTTGCATCTGGTGCATCCAGTTCCTGCTGGAGATTCCCTTGATAGAATAGTGTTTAGATACGAACAGACTCTGGTGGGACCTCCCATGGTGATTACATTCCCACAGCCTAAGGGCCAATAGCACTACATGATGTTGCAGAGTTGTGGTTGCTTCAAAAATGTAAGAGTTTCTTATTCCCCCTTAAAGGTGTTGTCTCACTTTGACAAATAGCATTTATTATTAGGGAAAGTTAATACAAACCACTTACTAATGTATTCTGATTGTCCATATTGCCTCCTTTGCTGGCTTGATTCATTTTTACATCATATTATACACTGCTCGTTTCCATGGTTAGGACCACCCTACAATCCATCAGCAGTGGCCATGTTTGCACACAATAGTAAAAAGCAGTAGCACTTGCACTCCCATAGTCCTGGTCACTAGAGAGTGGATGCTTTTTCCTATGGTGTGCAAGCACGGCCACCACTGATGGATTGCAGGGTGGTCATAACCATGGAAACGAGCAATGTATAATATGATGTAAAAATGAATCAAGCCAGCAAAGGAGGCAATATGGATAATAACAATATATTAGTAAATGGTCTGTATTAACTTCCTGTACATGATAAATGCCATTTGCTGAAGTGAGACAACCCCTTTAAAGAAACATAAGGTCATAACACATTAAATTTGCATGTGTATGCTTTAGATACTAAAGTACTATGGATCAGATTGTCACTTGGAACACAGAGTTAAGGTACAAATTTACTGTGACAGATTCATTATGTGTGTGACACTGTTTGCACCTTCCTTATCAGTTTTAAAAAAGAGTGTAGAAAAAGGGGAGTTGCTAAGAGAAGTCATGAAATACTTCAAATCTATTATTAGCATGCATCATTGTTATGGTGCAAAATATTGCCACATCATAAATAATGCATTTTACAACAGTATTGATGTCGCCCATATGTTGATGCTATATAATTAACAGGGAAATAATAAACAAACAAAAAAATGTATATCTAATATATACTGGAGACTTGTGCACAGTGCACAGAATGGCCTTCATTTGCTGAAACTGTAATACAACTTTACCAGTAATGACTAATTAGGTTAATGTAGTATGTATATTTTGTGCAGCATTTTGCCACTACTAATATTGACGGCATGGTTATCAATGGTATCTATGATAGAAAATACTGTGTATATTAAATGTACCATAGTACAGGAATGATTCTAATTCATCTACATCAGCTAAATTCTCAACTCATCTTATCTAACAAATTAAATGACTTCTAAAGGAAGACCCTGTGTGTAGTTTTAGCTATAAATCTACTTCCCACATTGTTTAAGACATTGTCAGCTTCCCATCCGGTTGGTGGAGATTCTCCTGGTGGTAAGGGCATTGGCTGTCATTTTTATTATACTATACATCATATTTATTAGACAAAGCAGCAGCTGTACCTGACCTTGAATTATCTCGGCTTTTTCCCAGTCTTTCTTCTTTTCAAGTGAGTATCAGATTATTGAAAGAAGACTTTTGCAAAACATGCCCTGAATCCATCTCATTAAAATCTAAACAGATATTGCATAAATATGCAGAAAATAAAATGAACATTCTTGTAGAAAATAATTATATTTACTTGGTTAACATGCGTTAAAGATAACAAAGGACGTTCTATGTGTCTTCTAAAGTTGTCAAAATGTTTGTTAAAGATGAAAATCTTTATTGATTGTAATAGGAATTTTAACAGACACAGACTGGAAAGGCCTGCAATATGTGTCACCAGAATAAAACAAAGAGAAAATAACTTTCAAATTTAAATGTCTTAAGTGTTCAACACAGTTCATGCTTGACTCCATTATTCTCTTTTTGTGTGATATGCTTTATTCATCAAATTGGATATAGAACATTTGGAACATTCTGAATAATTATTTCACTGTCATAACAAATATGATCAAACAATAATATTTTCTACTTTGCATATGTATTTCATTAATTTAAATATGTAAATTAATATATTGACATAATGTAGACATTCAAATGTATAAAATTCAAGGAAAAAAATCTGACAACTCTCTAATATATAGTGGAAGTGCATGAAGAAAAGAAAAAAATGTTCAAGTAAAAATGTCTATGTAGACTGGAGTGTTCTATTTTAAAATTATATATTTAGAATAAAAAGGCTTTATACAAAAACAGGGGGCATAAATATACACAAATTGTGAACGAATTGCAGTCGAATAATCCAACACCCCTAAAAATTTCTGAAATAAAACATCAGCATTAGAAAACATAGATTAGTACATAGTTATGGAGTCTACAAGAGTAGCAACATTGATGCAGGCTTTTAAGAAAATAATTAAATTAGGATGTCACTAGGCAAGGCGGAGAACTGGTAGAGTGGTATAGGGAAAGAGTAGGTGTCCTTGCTTATCTATTACCTTTAGATTTGCTACAAGAGATTTGAAGGAGAAGAGAACAACCCCAATAGAGTGCCAACAGAATGGACAAGTTCAGAGAGCAGACATCACCAGAGGTGCTCAAACATGTCCAGAGTGAAGACTGACAGGCAAACCACAGCACGAGAAAGGTTGGTACCCCAGTCCTCCAAACAAACAGGACAGGCGTGATCAATTCAGAAAAAGAGAGTGCCCAGTGAGTAAAGAAGCTGCAAATATGATTAGTTAGTACTAGAGTTGAACAAATCAACATTAACGGAATTTAATTTTCTTGCGCTTTGTGGTAACGATTCACATTTTTTCTAAAATGCTGCATATGTAAGGCTACTTTCACACTCGCGTTTGGTGCGGATCTGTCATGGAGCTACACAAACGCATCTGTTCAGATAATACAACCGCATGCATCCGTTCAGATCCGTTTGTATTATCTAGCCAAAGCCAAAAACAGATCCGTCTTGAACACCATTGAAAGTCAATGGGGGACGGATCCGTTTTCTATTGTGCCATATTGTGCGAGTGAAAACGGATCCATCCTCATTGACTTACATTGTGTGTGAGGGCGGATCCGTTTGGCTCAGTTTCATCAGACGGACACCAAAACGCTGCAACATTTTGGTGTCCGCCTCCAAAGCAGAATGGAGGTGGAACGGAGCCAAACTGATCCATTCTGAGTGGATCCTTATCCATTCAGAATGCATTAAGGGCAAAACTGATCCATTTTCGACCGCTTGTGAGATCCCTGAACGGATCTCACAAACGGAAACCAAAATGCCAGTGTGAAAGTAGCCTTAGAGTACTTTCACACTAGTAGTATTCTTTTTCGGCATTGAGTTCCATCCTAGGGATGGAACTTATCAGTTTTATCCTAATGCATTCTGAATGGAGAGCAATCCGTTCAGGATCCATCAGGATGTCTTTAGTTCAGTCTTTTTCACTTTTCAGGATGGAGATAATACCGCAGCATGCTACGGTTTTATCTCCATCCAAAATTCCGGGACACTTGCCGGAATGCCGAATCCGGCATTTTTTCCCCGGTGAAATGCAATAATTTCCGGCAAAAAATGTGAAAGATGGATAGACGGAATACGGCATTTCAATGCATTTGTCATACGGTTCAGGATTCTGATCCGTCTGACAAATGCCATCAGTTTGCACACGTTTTGACGGATCTGGCAACGGAACTGCCTGCCAGAATCCTCTGCCGCAAGTGTGAAAGTACCTAAATATAAAGAATCTCCTCCTGCCAAGTCTCTGCCATTTTCCAGTGAACGTAGTGCAGAGAGAGACATTACAGGCACTAGGGACAGTGATTAGGAAACAATTTATTCACAAAATATTACTATTGAGCAGTTCAGGGACAGCTAAGTGATAGTGTAGGGATATTATAGGGAGGCATTATCCACACTTTTGGGGGAGAGCAGGGGCCAGTTGAACAGCGTAAAGCCTGGCTAATAGGAGATATTTTATTACACCTTGCTGCACTAATTGGGGTTAAAAGTTTTCCAATACTACTGATTTTAGGTTCTTTGCATTCTTTTATTCATAATTAATTCCATTAATCCTTGATTCTGTGATTGGGGTGAAACTGCGGCCTGATACTACAGATTTTGGGGTGTTCACATTCTTTTATATATAATTCAATCCGTTTATCCATGATTGTGTAATTGGGGTGAAATTGCAGCTTGATACTACAGATTTTATGGTGTTCACATTCTTTTATACATAATTCAATCCTCCTTAATTGTGTAATCGGGGTGAAATTGCTGTCTGATACTACAGATTTTGGGGTTTTTACGTTCTTTTATACATAAGTAAATCTGTTAATCCTTAATTGTGTAATTGGGGTGAAATTGCAGCCTGATACAAAAAATGTTGGGGTGTTTATGTTCTTTTATATATAAGTACATACATTCATCCTTGATTCTGGGGTGATGTGGTACAAATTTTAGGTTTTAAGGTGTTGATGTTCTTTTTCGCATAATTCATCCCTAATTGTGTAATTGGGGTGAAATTGTGGCCAGAGACTTCAAATGTTGGGGTGTTTACATTCTTTTATATACAAGTGCATCCATTCATGCTTGATTCTGGGGTGATGTGGCCTGATACTACAGATTTTATGGTGTTTACGTTCTTTTATACATAAGTAAATCCGTTAATCCTTAATTGTGTAATTGGAGTGAAATAGTGGCCTGTTAATAAAAAATTTGGGGTGTTTATGTTCTTTTATATATAAGTACATCCATTCGTCCTTGGCTCTAGGGTGAAATTGCGGCTGATACTACAGATTTTAGGGTGTTTACATTATTTTATACATAAATAAATCTATTTATCATTAATTGTGTAATTGGGTGAAATTGTGGCCTAATACTGCAGATTTTGGGGTTTGCACATTCTTTTATATATAAGTACATCCATTCATCCTTGTTTCAGGGGTGAAATAGCGCCCTGACACTACTGCTATTTTACACCTACAGTTACTGTTACAGTACAGTATGTCTGACAGACAGGTGCCAGGCCCTTCTAAGGGAGCGGACAGTGGCCAAAATGTTTCTAGAGCTGGCAGAAGTAGCAACAGTAGAAGGGGGGTGGTAGCAGCAGTCACAACGACAGACCAGAGCTGCCAGTGTTATCCAGTGGTTGTGTTTTGACCAGCAACCCAGATGTCCTTGAATGGTTGACTCGGCCTTCAGCATCATCTCAAGTGACATCAGACACCCCCAGCCAAGAGTTGGTAATTTCCTCCAACACCATGCTTAGTTGGCATGAGCCAGGAACAAGCTCTGTGCTGCCACCTGTCCTGAACCTACCTCTTTAATTTTCTGCTCCTTCTGCTCGGGAAGTACTGTATGCTGTTGGCTCTACTCCGCTTTTCAGCGAGGACTAGTTTATTAAGGACAGTTAGAAGCTACTGCAAAGCCAAGATGTGGAGGAGAGATCCACTGATTCCTCCGGTAAGTGGGCAAGTAGCGAAGATGACAGTTGCGTGGGAGCAGGTGTAGCGAGCGGTCCTGAGACTGGAGAGGGTGACATCACTGACATGCAGACAGTAGTGGATGATGGTGTAGCTGATCGTACGAGGGATCCGGGTTAAGAGGGGGCTTCATCATCATCATTAGGGGATGAGGGTGGCAGCTTGCGCGTGAGGCAGCATTTGAGCCTGCAGAGTGCTAGCGTGGCCATGAGGAAGCTGGACTTCACCAGCGATACGCGTGGGGTGATCTCTCCCTGACACAGGCCCACTTACATAGACCGGGTTTAACATCTCTGCTTTTTCTTCTTCTTAGGTATTATTTAATTTATTTTTTGATGCTATATTATCAGCTCTTTTTTGTGATATTGTATTGCATTCTTAATTATCCCGGACTATATATGTTTTGGTGGATATTGGTGGGCAGTGTGTTTGTGTCTGGATCTTCCTGTACCAGAACATGATTTATTGTATACAATTTTTAAGGTGTTTGTATGTTAATGTTGTTTAATAAAATTACTTGATTGATTTAATATTTTGGATGTGCATATTATTACGGTTTTCTAGGCCTTTTGGCCATTTGGGTATTTGAGTATAGTTTTCGAACCGTTTCTGCACTCCTTTTCATTGGTTGTGCCTGCTAAATCTATAGGGATTGAACTGGGGAGGAACTGCTCCACATCCTTCAAGAGGAAATTAAATCCTGGCTGTCTCCTATGGTCACCAATAATGGGAAGAACATTGTATCAGCGCTCTGTCAAAAAGGGCTGAAGTCTGAGGTTCCTGAAGTCTTCCACCCAACTGCAAGACATCCTGAAAATGGCCAGGAAACTGTGCATGCACTTCAGCCACTCTTACTCTGCAAAACATGCCCTCCTTGGGCTGCAAAGACAGAATAGCTTTCCCCAACATCGCCTGTTATGCAACATTTCCACCTATTGGAGCTCCACCATCCACATGTTGGACCAACTATATGAGCAGAGGAAGGCCATGAACAATTTTTTTCTGATGCAGACAGAAGCACGCCCCTGTGTAACCTCGATGTTAGCCAGTGGCAGCTCATGCATGACATTTGCCATTTGCCCAGGCCCTTTGAGGAGGACAATTTATTTGTCATATTTTGGTACAAATCAAGAGAGCAAGTGGAAAAACTTTCTAACAAAGTTCTTATTCTTAACTGTGAGCAGTGTCTTTTCCAGAGAATAAATACTGGACTGGAAACACATGGTTCCACCCCCACCTGGAGAGATGGGGAAAGGGAAGAGAAGGGAAAGGTGGAGCCCTCTGTTCCCTATATAAGGCACTGTCTGTGAAGGTTCTCAATTATCCAGGTCATGGTATATCTTTAAAGAATAAATTAAGGCAACTCGACTTACTGTAGATTTCTTGAAAACTTTTCACTCGTTCTTCCAATGAGCTTTCTGAATTCTGAATTGAGAAAGCTCGTTGGAAGAATGAGTGAAATGTTTTCAAGAAATCTACAGTAAGTCCAGTTGCCTTGATTTATTCTTTACAGATATATAAGGCACTGTCGAGCAATTAAAATGCAAAGTTAAATTTGATGCTTCTATATATAAAGTGGCAATTTCCAACAAATGAGTAACCTTTCCAACAAATGAGTAACCTTTAGGATTCCACCGTGTACCGCAGAATGGATCAGGTCCATTGGTGTGATACAGGATGGAATTCATAGAAGTTTTGCATATGGGCTTTGAGCAAAGTCACATCAACCAAAAGCAATTCAATTATTTAAATGTAGAGTCCGTAGTTACTCCCATAATGCATGCTCTCCCCAAGGTCCATAAGGGTCAATTTCCCCCTCCTTTACGTCCCATAGTCAGTGGAATTGGATCTTTAACAGAAAGATTAGGGAACTGGCTAGATTGTATTCTGCAGCCGTTTGTAAAGAAAATCCCAGGTTATGTCAAGGATACCTCGTCAATCTTGAGATCCTTTTATGATATGACCTGGGCTAATAAATACAGATGGCTGACAGTGGATGTAATTTCTTTATATCCTTCGATTCCACACAATGTGGCGATGCTTGCACTCGAATTTCATCTACATAGGTACAGTAGCTTTACTTATGAGTTCATTGATTATGTTCTGGTTGTGACTCAGTTCCTGATGTCTCACAATTACTTTACTTTCAATTCTGCATAGTATGTTCAAACCTCAAGTGTATCAATGGGTGCGAAATACTCGCCCTCATTAGCTAATCTCACCATGTCCTATTAGGAGACATACTGTATGTGTATAATACCAACAACCCATTCTCTGAGCATATTGTGTGGTATGGCAGGTACATCAACGATATGCTCCTTATCTGGAGCGGCGATGTGCCTGCTGTACAGCAATTTATGCAGTATCTCAAGAGTAACCCCTATAATTTACATTTTACTTACACTGAGAACCAATATTGTGTCAACTTTATGGATCTCAAACTCTCGGGAATATCGGGACACATTATACAAACAGAAACATTTCGCAAGGAAGTGACGGGAAATACGATTTTACGTGCGGACAGTCACCATCCAGTCGACACTATTAAATCGATCCCTGTGGGAGAATTCACACATGCCCATAGAAATTGCAGCACACCTGCGGCTTTTAAAAGAGAAATTCAGATTGTCAAAATGCGGCTAGCGCAAAGAGCTTAACCGGGGTGGATGATATCTAGAGGTCTGGCAATTACCAGAGATAAAACTAGAAGGGAACTATTGTTCCCCTCACAGGGTTTCTCTTCTAAATACAGGAATACAAATAAGAATAAAAATAAATATAAGGGGGTGAATGATCGTGAGCATGTGAGCAATAGGAACACAAATAGCTCTAACAGAGATGCACCAGTTGATCAATGCGAAAATAAGGAGGATATGCCTACGCTTGTCTTAACGTACAGCAAGAATTTTGAAATAATTCAACAAACAATTTAAAAATATTTGCCAATACTTTATGATGACGACACACTTTGTTGTATGTTGAGACAAGGAAGTAGGATTGTTTCTAGAAGACCTCGAACTATAGGGAACAATTTACCCCCCTCTTTGTACAGGTCCTTCTCCAAAAATTAGCATATTGTGATAAAGTTCATTATTTTCTGTAATGTACTGATAAACATTAGACTTTCATATATTTTAGATTCATTACACACCAACTGAAGTAGTTCAAGCCTTTTATTGTTTTAATATAGATGATTTTGGCATACAGCTCATGAAAACCCAAATTTCCTATCTCCAAAAATTAGCATATTTCATCCGACCAATAAAAGAAAAGTGTTTTTAATACAAAAAAAGTCAACCTTCAAATAATTATGTTCAGTTATGCACTCAATACTTGGTGGGGAATCCTTTTGCAGAAATGACTGCTTCAATGCGGCGTGGCATGGAGGCAATCAGCCTGTGGCACTGCTGAGGTGTTATGGAGGCCCAAGGATGCTTCGATAGCGGCCTTAAGCTCATCCAGAGTGTTGGGTCTTGCGTCTCTCAACTTTCTCTTCCCAATATCCCACAGATTCTCTATGGGGTTCAGGTCAGGAGAGTTGGCAGGCCAATTGAGCACAGTAATACCATGGTCAGTAAACCATTTACCAGTGGTTTTGGCACTGTGAGCAGGTGCCAGGTCGTGCTGAAAAATGAAATCTTCATCTCCATAAAGCTTTTCAGCAGATGGAAGCATGAAGTGCTCCAAAATCTCCTGATAGCTAGCTGCATTGACCCTGCCCTTGATAAAACACAGTGGACCAACACCAGCAGCTGACATGGCACCCCAGACCTTTACTGACTGTGGGTACTTGACACTGGACTTCAGGCATTTTGGCATTTCCCTCTCCCCAGTCTTCCTCCAGACTCTGGCACCTTGATTTCTGAATGACATGCAACAGTCCAGTGCTGCTTCTCTGTAGCCCAGGTCAGGCGCTTCTGCCGCTGTTTCTGGTTCAAAAGTGGCTTGACCTGGGGAATGCGGCACCTGTAGCCCACTTCCTGCACACGCCTGTACACGGTGGCTCTGGATGTTTCTACTCCAGACTCAGTCCACTGCTTCCGCAGGTCCCCCAAGGTCTGGAATCGGTCCTTCTCCACAATCTTCCTCAGGGTCCGGTCACCTCTTCTCGTTGTGCAGCGTTTTCTGCCACACTTTTTCCTTCCCACAGACTTCCCACTGAGGTGCCTTGATACAGCACTCTGGGAACAGCCTATTCGTTCAGAAATTTCTTTCTGTGTCTTACCCTCTTGCTTGAGGGTGTCAATGATGGCCTTCTGGACAGCAGTCAGGTCGGCAGTCTTACCCATGATTGCGGTTTTGAGTAATGAACCAGGCTGGGAGTTTTTAAAAGACTCAGGAATCTTTTGCAGGTGTTTAGAGTTAATTAGTTGATTCAGATGATTAGGTTAATAGCTCGTTTAGAGAACCTTTTCATGATATGCTAATTTTTTGAGATAGGAATTTTGGGTTTTCATGAGCTGTATGCCAAAATCATCAATATTAAAACAATAAAAGGCTTGAACTACTTCAGTAGGTGTGTAATGAATCTAAAATATATGAAAGTCTAATGTTTATCAGTACATTACAGAAAATAATGAACTTTATCACAATATGCTAATTTTTTGAGAAGGACCTGTATATACAACGGGTTAAACAACAGGACGATACATGGCTTACTTACAAAGGTTTCACCAGGTGTGGCAGTTTTCGCTGCCGCACATGCAATTATGTAGTGAATACGAAAACTATCCATAATGCGAATACTTCTCATATATACCCTATTAAATCGTATATCAACTGTAATTCGATGGGGGTTGTATATGTTATTCACTGCACAGCTTGTGAGATGATGTATGTGGGTTGCACCACCAGAAAATTCTAAGTTAGAATTTTGGAGCACCTCAACTACATCAGCAATCCTGCCAGTGTGAACATATCCAATGCGGCTAAACACTTTATACAGAAACATGAACGCAATATGAAATATTTTAAAGCTTTTGCGATCGAACAAGTGAAATTACCGAAAAGAGGAGGTGATTTAAAGCGCTTGGCTAGAATAAGGGAGGCTTTTTGGATTTTTAAATTAGATACTAGACATCCGAATGGTCTTAATGTGAAAAACGAACTTATGCATTTTTATTGACCATTTTTTTGATCGGTATTAGGGGAATAAGATTTGCTTATAATATATATCTGTATATGGATATGCTTATATATTTATGTATGACAGTTTGCATTATTTTGCATATGTAATTTTATATTTGGTTATGGAAGTTGTCACTTTATAAATAGAAGCATCGAATTAAGATGGACGCTATTTGCATTTTCATTGCTTGACAATGTGAACAGTGCCTTATATAGGGAACAGAGGGCTCCACCTTTTCCTTCTCTTCCCTTCCCCCATCTCTCCAGGTGGGGGTGGAACCATGTGTTTCCAGTCCAATATTCTCAGGAAAAGACACTGCTCACAGCTAAGAATAAGAACTTAGTTCGAAACGCGTCAATGTTGCTACACTAGTGGGTGCGTATCCGGTACATTGTTTCTACTGCCTGAATAAAGATGAGGATTTTAGCTACCAAAGAAAATGTGAGTGCTGGAGCTTTGTTTTTATGACTTATATTACCTCTGTGTACTAAAAATATTCATCTATTGATCGCTATGTATTAGGAGCAATGGGTTTCCTGCTATCTCTAACAGAGGGAACACACCAGTGGTGAGTGTTTGACATATCTCAGTCAGAGAACACATACACATCTGAGGACTATTATTGTTATTAAGGAACATCTTTAAAAAAGCTTATTTATACAGTGGAATATTGCCTTTGCTGCAGGGCTTGCAGTAAACATAATACTCCTGGATTGGACTATACTCTGTAGTTATTTTATGTTTTTATTATTTAACATTTTATTCATTTGAACCATTTTTATTCTATTAGTAAACAACATTGTCTTGACGTATTTCTTAAGAGTTTGCTTATGTGTCTGTATAAAACTGCTGTATAAAACTCTTTCTCTCAAAAAGACTAACAAACAACTTATATCACCCTTCACTTCATAAGGAAACTACAGTGTTTATTATACACCAGATAGAAAAAGCCATATACTACAATAATTAATTTATCTTGAAGAAGAATTTACACCTAAGCTTACGGCCACACATTCAGGTTCTTGAGACAGTTCCAAAACCAGGGTGAATTCAAGAGGAGAAGCATTATCTGTCCTTAATACTTTTTCTCCTTTTATATTCCACTCCTGATTTTGGCTTCCAAAAGTGCATCAAGAAACCTGAATGTGTGGCTGTAAGGGTCAGCCCCTAGAATAACTGTTCTTTGCACAGATATCTACAATATGGTGCTACATAGACTGTAATGACTTATTTCAGCCACTAGAGGCCATTGTGGCTCTGAGAATGAGGAAGCTGAACTGTTTCTGAGATGCACAAGAGGTAGGAGGAGCCAGAAGTTCCCGGGGTTTTGAGTCCTGGCTAGAGGTGGGAGTGCCCAGAGAGCTGTGAGAGGATGGCTGCCATGTTAGGAGCCAAGTAAAGGCTAGTGATGGGACATGGAGACTGACTGATGGAGTCCTGAGAAGCTGGCTGTGCTGGAGACAGGCCAAGATAGACTCTGAACTGAAGTGCTGCAGCTGTGACCCAGAGAAAGAGACTGCACAGTGTGTTCTAGAGGATTGGGACCATGTGTCAGAGACCAGTACAAGCCGGATCCTTCCTGACAGAGCTGAAGAAGATCTGCATCTGCTGTAACCAGAGAGAGAAAGACAGACAAGCAAGCGACCGGACCTGGATCCAGACTGCATCTTATGGGATCAAGGAGAATCTGCAGAACTGTGAGTGGCACCGGTGCTTATCTGTGATAGGTTATAGATAGGTTATAGAGTCAGGGACTTAGTCAGTGCGCTGTAGAAGCGTCCCCTGGGTAGCAGGGCTAGATAGGAGTATACTAGCTGAGTGTAGCCTGGACTCGTATGTGTATACTGTGGAACGCATTTATTCTAATTCGTGTTCATGCAATCTGTGTAAACCTGTTTATACTGTTAATCCGATTTTCCGGCAGTTACATCTGATTCTTTAATAAAGCCGTTTTTTGCTTCAGTCTCCTTATCTGCTGTACTGTACTTGAATCCTGCTTTGCGGTCTCTCCCTCCTCTGACCGCTACATGGCCTTACCCTAAAAGAGAGGCCAAAGGCAAATATCCTCCATGGGATTCAATTAGCACAGATAAATAATAATACCCACACCTGTTAAACATAGCAATGGATGCAGAAATAGCAGTCCAGTCAGCTTTGAGCTTTCTTCAATCTACACCAAATAAAAAGTTCCTTCTAGATTTCACGGAAAAAAATAAGCCACTCATATCAATATCTATCAGGCAAAAAAAAAGCAAATGAGAATGTACCACACCCTTAAAAATCTTAAATGACACAATGAAGGGATGCCCTCCTGTCAGAAGTTTACCCAACCAAAATTCTCTGCATGGTTGTGCTGGGAGGGTTGCCAAACCAACAAGCCAAGCTCCAGCTGCTGAACTATCAATGAGGCTGAAAATTCCTGGCTCAGCATCCTATCCCAGACCTAGGCATGGGATTTAAGTCTGCTACTCAGTCATCGCCAGCTGCTGGTGATTGTGTATATGTGTCTTGGCTTAGTTTTTAGCTGAACTCAAGACATGTTTTTTTCCCATGATTTAGTTTCTGGATTAGCCCCTCGCCTGCTGTATTGTGTCCTACAAATTGTTGTGGTATTCTGACTGTGCCTTGTTCTGTGGATTAACCCCTTGTCCACTGAATTTGCTACTTCAGATCCTCCTGGTGTATTGACCAGGGCACATTTCTGCATTAATTAACCATTTGTATGCTTCTAGAGAACTTGCACCAGTTGTCTATTACCTTACTTTGTTGACATAACCTGAGTACCTAGCAGCCAAGTCCATCTAGCCTGGCGGCAGGCTCTGTTGGAGAACACAGGGGTAGCCTTGGCTTCCTACCAACCTGAATTGTTAAGAAAGACTGGTAGCGTTTTTTTTTAGTTTGCTGGCTGTGATTATGAATGGTGACCATTAGAGATGAAAAAATTTATTTGCAGATTCAGAGATTCGGTATAAATCTCAGATTTTTTTCGGCACCAAATCTGGATTTTTTCTGGCTCCATTTGGACAAATCTTGTAAAACACCAAGTTACTGCAGTTTTGACAGTAGGCAAAAACACCAGGGAGCAAGAAGAAGCCCATTCACATGACTCATGCAGGAACTGGGGGGAGGGCTTGCTCAACACTGACTGTTTTATGTAAACCGAAGACAGAGGAGAGTTGCTAAGGCTCAAAATGGGCCACTTTAGTGTTATTTTTCTAATAGAAATATACGATTTCAGTCAGTAAAGAATATTAATAAAAATGTTCAGTATCACTGCCCCTACACATTACAAAAATAAAATAAAATAATGACACTTTAAGGAGATTCATAGCATGGCATGTACATCCCTCCAGTATACTTTGGGTTAAAATGGAAAACAAACACAATCTCCTACAAAATAAAAAAGTAAATAAGTAAAATAAAATTTTTCCACTTTCCTATTACATTGGATGCAACTAGTAACAGATATGATACCAACTAACTAATAAGTGATATATCATCTACAGATTTCTATTAACTGATGATAAACATGATGAATCATGTTGAATGAGAATTTAACATGCTTCCTATTAGGGATAACCAAATTGATTTGTTCATCTGAACGAATTTATACTTGTGAAGGAGCATCCACACAGCTCGAGAGGTTCCCTTCTGCTTGCAGATTAACATGGCCACACATCTCACATGGCCTTGATAATCTCACACATGGTCTGTTATTGAGCCTGGATGCCCGATGATCGAGTGTTTGCTCGTTCATCTGGCAGTTCGCAGCAGTATTACACTGCCAGATGATAGCTAACAAATGTTCATGCAAATGCTCGTTAGCGATTATCTGCTGAAAAATAAGGTCGTGTAATAAAGGCTTAAGGCAGAGCTCCCATAGTGGCCAACCTGCTGTGGCGATCATACTTACTTGGTCCCCGCTTCCGGGCAGGCTCTTCCTCTCCCTGTCACACTGAGATCAACATCTATTGATGGGGGACATGTGATTGCTATAGCTAATCACAGGCTGCAGCAATGACCTGCTCCCCTTGCTTCATGTGACCAATAGTGGAGCTTTTGGCATCTGCATGTTAAGTATACATACCATATTTGCTTCTGGATCCTTACATTTAATAACTCTAAGACTTGGTTCACAACAGTTGTGATCTGCAGGTTGATTTTTGTCTAAACCTGACATACCTGTGCACTTTGTTCATCCATCAGGGAGATGTCTGGCAGCAAAACTGATGCCACCAGACATGAAACTGACTCAACAGAACATGTTCCATGAACTCATTATTGTATAATTCAGGAGGGAATATGGTCTGACAGCAGAACATATAGAAAGGAGGCCTTAGTCATTTACTATCCTAAAGGATTTTTTTTTGTAAATATTTTACCTGGAACAAATATGAAATTATTAATAATGAATCATATTTTCTTGTAAATTGATGAATCCATTTCCTGTTAAGGTTTTCTTTACATTCTTAAAGGGGTTTACTGAGATTTTAATACTGATGACTAGGGATGAACGAATCAACTTCGGATGAAACATCCGTTGTTGATTCGCATAATACTTAGTTTGAATACTGTACAGAGCGAGAGCTACGTACAGTATTAGAATCTATTGGCTCCTATGAGCCAAATCTATTAATTTGCGAAGTCTCACAAGACTTTGCATAATAACTTCATTACTCAATTTCTACTGTAAAAAAACATTTCCCGAACTCGGGTTCGGTTCCAAAGTAACACTTCAGGAAATGCTTTTTACAGTAGAAATTGATTTATGAAGTTATTATGTGGAGCATCACGAGACTTCGTAAAGTAATAACTTTGGCTTATAGGAGCCAATACATTGTAATACTGTACGGAACTCTCGCTTTGTACAGTATTCAAAGTATTATGCGAATCAACTTCAGATGTTTCATCCGAAGTCGATTTACTCATCCCTACTGATGACCTATCCAGAGGATTGGTCATGAAATCAGTATTAAATCTCAGAAAACTCCTTTAAGGGTCAGTATAAAATGGGAATTCCTGTTCTGGCAAAAGTGATTGCTAATTCTTGGATTTTAGGCGAAAATTTTAATATAATCTATTCAAGATTTCTGGTTTCTTTATGGAAAGCAGATATAACAAACAAATCTTATTTAATCTGTTCGTTGAATGTATTATTTCTTTGGCACATATACTTCTTTCAGCAATATTAAGTGCTTTGAATAATTGCTTCCTCAGATAGTTCTCTAGACTTTTCTCCTGTATCAAATCCTCCTTTGCCTGTCTATATTTTACTAAAATACAATTACCGAAACCACAGTATTCATTTTGCACACAAACAATATCTTTTCTTGCAGATATGCAAATGACTAAGCACATTCGGTACTTCAAAGTGAATTGCCTATTCACCTAATTATTTAACTGTGTCAATGGGCACTGCATTATCATATGTAATTGAATAGTTCAACAAGATAACAGGTTAACATAGACACTATCCAGCAAAATTAAATAATGCACTCTTCATTCTGAATAACGGGGGTGACACTTAAAAACCTGACATTCATATTATTTAAATGGCAACCTAGATACATTAGTGTACATTAAATGACACATATTAATTCAGCTGCATAGTATGTATAATTCCTTTGTAATGTATGATCTGTAAGTGTGTCTGAAGACACCACTTCCTATCCTTGGTCTAGCTTTTAAATGTATAGTTTAGGCAGGGTACTGGCTGTCGTTAAAGAAACCAGCCCTGTATGAAGACTCACTGGAAGTGCATGGGAAAACAATATGCAAAGATATATCTCCCAAGGAAAGCAAACCATCTCATTTGCACCTTCTTATAAAAATGGCTACATGTGAGTCAAAATCTGACTTTTAACAAGCCTTGTGCTATGACAAGGAAAAATAGCCAAGCCAACTATCCATTTGTAGACAGCTGTTTTGGGGTGTTTGCTAGTGTTGAGCAAGCATGCTCGGCCGAACTGCTGTTTGGTTCGAGCATTGCTATGCTTGGAACATTGCTGTACTCGGCCAACAACCGCATGTGCTCAAGCGCCATGCTCGAGTCTCCTTCCCGCATGTTTCTTGGCTGCTATGCAGCCAATAAATGTGCAGGTAAGTACTGCCATCACTGTAATGCTGTAGCCTTGTTGTTTACTGGCATTACAGTGATTGGCTGGCTGGAACACGTCATCGGGTGCTATATTGCATCCAATGGTGCTTGTTCAGCTCATTATTAGTCAAGGAGAGCTGCGCTTAGGGAGGGACAGATAGTGTAGGGATACTTTTCCATACTTTTTCTATAGAGGGTGTCTGCAGTGACTTGTGACATCTCTGCAATACCTTCTGTGTGTCAGGGGCAGAGATAGAAAAAGTATAAGTGAAATCTAGTATATTTTTTCCATACTTTTATGTACTTTTGCTATAGAAGGGTATCTGCAGTGACTTGTGACATCTCTGCAATACCTTCTGTGTGTCAGGGCCAAAGATAGAAAAAGTATAAGTGAAATCTAGTATATTTTTTCCATACTTTTATGTACTTTTGCTATAGAAGGGTATCTGCAGTGACTTTTGACATCTGCGCAATACCTTGTGTGTGTCAGGGCCAGAGACAGAAAAAATATAAGTGAAAACTAGTATATTTTTTCTATACTTCTACGTACTTTTCCTATAGAAGGGTGTCTGCAGTGACTTGTGACTAGAGATGGCCTTGCGGCAAACTTTGCTCGTTCGCGGTTCATTGAATGGGCAAATATATGGTGATGTCCGTCGGCGCCATATTCTTTAACATTGTGAAGAACTTTGACCCGTGACACATCCATCAGGTGGTACAGGACAGCCAATTGAGACGTTTCAGCACATAGACATAAACCTGATCTGGCCGCCATTTTAAATTCAGTCTTTTGCCAGTGTAGGGAGAGGTTGCTGTGTGGATCAGGGACAGACTGTTAGGGACATCAAATGCTAGCTAATAGGGCCACAAAAGTCATTTTAAGGACTGGAATAGGTGTGCTATCGATAGGTGTGACTTACTGAGGGGTGTAATATACTTATAATATTCTTTCTATATAGTGCATTCAGGTAGTGCAGCATTTGTTTGCGGTTCTGCTGCGTTACCTCAGCTACAGAAAGTGACAAATGCCATTTGAACAAATAATTTCTACTGGTGTAATATACCAGTTGCCTTACAAAAAAACTGATTGAAGCAGGGGTGTTATTTAATAATTAGATACTTTCTATATAGTGCATTTAGGTAGTGCAGCATTTGTCTGCGGTTTTGCTGCATTACCTCAGCTCACAGAGTTACAAACTCTATTGGAACAAATAATTTCTACTGGTGTGAAATAGTGTTGATCACGAACATTCGAATTTAGAATTTTTATCGCGAATATAGGTACTTCGAAAATTCACGAATATTTCGAATATGGTGATATATATTCGAAATTTCGAATATAATTTTTTTTTTTAAATCAGTACAGATGATCCCTCCCTGCTTCTAGCTTGTGGGCCATGAGAAGGCTGCGGTATATTTGACTTTAGGAGTATTGTTGTTTGCGAATTTTCGTAATGCAAATTTTTGTAATGCGAATTTTTCAACTTACAACTATTAGACAAAGAAGATGATAGCACTATATTAGCTAAATTTCTCTAAATTCGTTTTTTTCCGATTATTCGCTATATTGCTATAACTTTGTTTTTTCGAATATTCGTAATATTCTAAAACAAGAATATATAGCAATATAGCGAATATTCGAAAAAAACAACTAATATAGAGCAATTTAGCTAATCTAGTGCTATAATCTTCTTTGTCTAATAGTTGTAATTTTTTTCACATCCGGAGCTCAGATTGGAAAAAAATTACAGCTATTAGACAAAAATGATTATAGCACTATATTATCTAAATTGCTCTATATTCGTTATTTTTTTCTTGAATATTCGCTATATTGCTTTATATTCTTGTTTTAGAATATTATGAATATTCGAAAAAACAAATTTATAGCAATTTAGCTAATATAGTGCTATAATCTTCTTTGTCTAAAAGTTGAAAGATTCGCAATAAAAATTAGCATTATGAAAATTTGCATATTACACGATCATTACCTTGCCGAGTTTTCAAGTAAAAAAATCATAGAATATAACGAATATATCGAATTTGCGAAAATTCAACAAATATTCTACAAAATATTTGCGAAATATCGCGAATTCGAATATGACCCCTCTCGCTCATCACCAGACTGTGAAATACCAGATAGCCCCAAAAAATCTGATTGAAGCAAGGGGTGTGATACACCAATAATATTCTTTCTATATAGTGCATTTGGGTAGTACAGCATTTGTTTGCTGTTTAGCTGCGTTACCTCAGCTACACGGAGTGACAAACACCATTGGAACAATTAATTTCTACTGGAGTGATATTTCAGTTGCCCCCCCAAAAAATTGATTGAAGCAGGGGTATTATATACCAATTATATTCTTTCTATATAGTGCATTTGGGTAGTACAGCATTTGTTTGCTGTTTAGCTGCGTTACCTCAGCTATACAGAGTGACAAACACCATTGGAACAAATAATTTCTAGTGGTGTGATAAACCAGTTGCCCCCCAAAAAATCTGATTGAAGCAAGGGGTGTGATATACCAATAATATTCTTTCTATATATTGCATTTGGGTAGTGCAGCATTTGTTTGCTGTTTAGCTGCGTTACCTCAGCTACACGGAGTGACAAACACCATTGGAACAATTAATTTCTACTGGAATGATATTTCAGTTGCCCCCCCCCCCCCAAATTTTTTTTTATTGAAGCAGGGGTATTATATACCAATTATATACTTTCTATATAGTGCATTTGGGTAGTGCAGCATTTGTTTGCGGTTTTGCTGCGTAACCTCATGCTACAGATAGTGACAAACGACACTGGAACAAATAATTTCTACTGGTGTGATATACCAGTTGCCCCCCAAAAAAGTGATTAAAGCAGCTGTGTTATATACCAATTATATACTTTTTATATAGTGCATTTAGGTAGTGCAGCATTTGTTTGCTGTTTAGCTGCATTACCTCAACTACAGTTAGTGACAAATACCATTGGAACAAACAATTTCTAGTAGTGTGATATACCAGTTGCCCCCCCCCCAAAAAAAAAACTGACTGAAGCAGGGGTGTTATATACCAATAATATACTTTCTATATAGTGCATTTAGGTAGTGCAGCATTGGTGTACGGTTTTGCTGCGTTACCGCAGCTACATAGAGTGACAAACACCATTGGAACAAATAATTTCTACTTGTGTGATATACCAGTTGCCCCCCCCCAAAACTGATTGAAGCAGGGGTGTTATTGTCACGCTGGACAGGATACAAGATACAATATACAAACAGAAAACCACGAAACAAGTGTCTAGGCCAGAAGCTGGGGATAAAGGTCACCTCCTGACTAATCCCTACCAGCTCTCCCTAGACTACTGTGCCCACGTTCAGACCCTAAAGGTGGGAATAAACATGCCCCGTGCCTAAGGCTGAAGATTCCCTAAAATCCTTAAGGTGGTGAAAGGGGGAAAAAGATAGCCTGCTTCCTCAGGCCCTGGAGGGGGCAGGCGTCTCTCTAACAGCCTAGACAGAAAACAAAAAGAAAACATAACCAACTTATCTTGTTACTGAGCAGAAACAGCAATTCCTCCCTCCCTCCCTTCTTCCTTCCTTCCCGCACAGGACACTGGGAAGGGGCATAATTTAAACTCATACAAATGACCCCACCCAGTGCACCTGAAGGGAGGCGGATACAGCTCAACTCCAACTCCAAACCCAAAACAAAAAACTACACACATGCTGCTAACCTGGCAGACCTCCGCAAATAACCTGAGCTGGGCATGACAGTTATATACCAATAATATACTTTCTATATAGTGCGTTTAGTTAGTGCAGCATTTGTTTGCGGTTTTGCTGCGTTACTGCAGCTACAGAGAGTGACAAATGCCATTGGAACAAATAATTTCTACTGGTGTAATATACCAGTTGCCCCACATAAAAACTGATTGAAGCAGTTGCTGTCGGCGGTGTATCAGCGGGGAGAGAGGAGGGGCTGGGGGCTGGCATCTGGTGCTCTAATGGCAGCGGGGTTCAGTGCAGTCACTGTATTCTATGACACCGGGCTCCGCTCACTGTAGTAATCATATCTAACGTGTAGGAAATGTTAAAGTATAGAAATCCTCTGAAATCCAGCATGTAGCACTTACTAAACTCCTGTAGCAGGCATGAGGCCGGGCGGCGCAGCCTAACTCAGTACGTCATGCGCCTGCACCGCCTGCTTCATTCATAAAGTGGGAGGAGCAGGCACGTGACGTACTGAGTTATGATTCCGCCCTCTGGCCTCCTGTCTGCTACGGGAGTTTAGTAAGTGCTACATGCTGGATTTCAGAGGATTTACTTTAACATTGCCTACACTTTGGATAGGATTACTACAGTGAGTGGGGCCCGGTGTAATAAAATACAGTGACTGCATTGGTCCCCGCTGTCATTAGAGGACTAGATGCAGGCCCCCAGGTGCTGTTTTGGGAGTAATTCACTACACAGGGACAGTGTTATGGGGGGGGGGGGGGGGAATCTGTGGATGACACAGCATAAGATACTATATATGTGTCATCCACAGATCCCCCCCATAGCAGTGTCATTTCATCCACAGATGCCCCCAAAACAGTGCCATCCACAGATGCCCCCATAACGGTGCCATCCACAGATGCCCGCAATAGTGTCATCCAGAGACCACCATTAGTTCAAAACCCACCACATATATATGTGTAATCCACAGATCCCCCATAATAGTGTCATCCACAGACCACCATTAGTTCAAAACCCACCACATATATATGTGTCATCCACAGATCCCCTCATAGCAGTATCATTTCATCCACGGATGCCCCCTTAACAGTGCCATCCACAGATGCCCCCATAACAGTGCCATCCACAGAGGCACCAATAACAGTGCCATCCACAGAGGCCCCCGTAACAGTGCCATACACAGATGCCCCCATAACAGTGTCATCCACAGATTCCCATAATAGTGTCATCCACAGACCACCATTAGTTAAAAACCCACCAAAAGCACACCTTTTGGTTCAAAATATTTTTTTTCTTATTTTTCTCCTCAAAAACCTAGGTGTGTCTCATGGGGCAAAAAATACAGTAAGCGAAAACTAGTATATTTTTTTTCATACTTTTACGTAATTTACCTATAGAAGGGTGTCTGCAGTGACTTGTGACATCTGTGCAATACCTTGTGTGTGTCAGGGCCAAAGATAGAAAAAATATTTGTGGTATGGGCTGGAGTTGGGAGGGATGCCTACCAGCCCTCCATGATCTATCTGGCTGAACTGTGCCTGGAGCCAGTGCGGGGTAGGCCTGAATATGTCGGCAAAAAGACTACCAACACTGCTAGATGTGAAATATTTATTTGAAACCGAACAGGACAAATCACAATGCCAACGAACAAAAAGCCCTGAAAATCTCGACCTGCGGATTGGGAATATACCTAGTAAAGCACGAGGACTTCCAGTGCCCCATCTTGCGGATAACATGCGCGGGCACCTGGTGCTTGGAGGCCGAGGAGGCGGCTCCTATGCGGAACGAGCGCCCTGAAATTGTATCTGGATTATACCCCAAACCTGCTGCTAACGTGCGGATGTGAGAAATGAACTGAGCCGCGGAGAGGGGTCTGTCCTGGAGGGGAAGAAGCGGGTCCTCTGGAGAAAGAGGAAGGAGAAACTCGGCAAGGTCCCCCAGCACCTTGACAGAACACCAACTGTTTGACGTGGGGAAGAACTTGATCTCGACGGGAGGACCTACCTGACTAGTTTTGGAAGATGGGAGAAATAAAGAAAATTGGCCACCCTGCTGAACGAGATGCCGTTTAAGGAGGGTGGAGCGCGTTATAGCACTACAAGTAAATTCCCCCGGCCTTAGGAACCTATAAAACCCAAGATATATTGCAGCCTTGATGATGAGGCTTGCTGGGTGCCCAAAGGGGGAACCATCTAGAGCTAGGGACAAACCCCAAAATAACTCACCAGAAACTGGCTGTCTGCGCGCCACTGGGCGGAGGCAATACGGACAATGAATAAAGCACCTGTGAACACAAGAATAGGTAGCTACGAATAAAACCGCTTTAGGAGAGCCAGGAAGCATAGGGGACTAGATCACGAGAAGATGCCTCGTGAAAGCCCACGGAAGAGAAGGAAGAAGAGGGAACGGAGGACTGTGGACGGGGGGCGAGAAAGGACGAGCGTGGCGGAGAAATGAACGAGAGGGAGGACCGACCCGAAAGATGTGGAGTGCCAGGAAATAGGGGGCCGGAGTGTGCCGAGGACGGGGTTGGGTGATTTGGTGACTAGAGGAACTTGAATGATTCCGGTGACAATGCCGAATGGACCTGAGTGAATCGAGTGACGTCCTGAATGAATTTGGACGAAGTACCTAACCCTGCGTGATTGAGGTCGTTGTACGTGGCCGTAACAGAAAAGATGACCCGAGCGACACAGGTGGAAACATGGGCCTGAGCGATTCAGGCAGGTGCCGGGCTGTTAAATGTCCTGAGCGATTCAGGAAGGCACCGGATAGTTATGAGGTGGAAACTACGATAGACCCTGATAGTGGCTAGCGTCTGAGTTATTTCAGGAAAGAGACAGCCAGTACGCGGACCTGAGCGATTCAGGTGGACACTGGCCGACAAGAATACCCGAGCGAATAAGATAGAAAAATTAACCCGAGAGGCGCAGGTAGAAGGCCTAGACACCTATAAAAACAAACGGAACAGGTGACAGCCACTAGCTGATAAAAGTGAGTTGGCGACGGACATCGATGGCAAAACGTGACGAACCAGGATGACAGAGACAGAGCGAGCCTGGGCGATCCAGGAAGACAGAGCGAGCCTGGGCGATCCAGGATGACAGAGGCAGCGTGGGCCTGGGCGATCCAGGATAACAGAGACAGAGCGAGCCTGGGCGATCCAGGATGACAGAAACAGAGCGAGCCTTGGCAATCCAGGATGACAGAAACAGAGCGAGCCTGGGTGATCCAGGATGACAGAGAAAGAGCGAGCCTGGGCAATCCAAGATGACAGAAACAGAGCGAGCCTGGGCGATCCAGGATGACAGAAACAGAGCGAGCCTGGGCGATCCAGGATGACAGAGGCAGCGTGGGCCTGGGCAATCCAGGGAGACATCAGATGATGTGTGAGAGCGAGACAAGAAGTAGGGAAGACAGAAAAATGACGTATGCGTGATACCTGAAGAATTCAGGAAGCTGTTGAGCAGCTACTTGGCTGATCGGGAGGACTGGATATCAAACGGTACTGCAGCCCTGTTTGTTTTAGAAAAAAATTATCAACACCTGGGAATTAAACAAAAAAAAAAAAATGGGTGCTTTCAGACAACAAGCTGATACATTAAGTCCTGAGCCCGAAATGGTACATAAGGAAACCGTAAAATAGCACCTCCACTTAACCTGGGAAGGGAAGGACCCGGTTAAGGGACATCCTGCCCCCCCATCATGTGTGTCAGCCATGTGGAGACTGACGATCTCCAGGTGACTGAAGAACTCCCTGATGTGCACAGCAGTACCTCCACCTTAAGCCCAGGCCCAGAGCATGGGATGGGTTGGAGTCCTACCGGAGCAATGCTGCGGACCCAAACCATGCCATGGGCTGCCTCTGGCACTACCGGCATCCTGCAGCCCAATTGCTGTAAAGCAACAAGCCCCACTGCCAAGACAACATTCATGGAGTCAATTACATTAGAAGGGATGACGAGGACACAGAGCAGTGTGGCTTTTGACGGGGAGTGCCGCAAGCCGTGCCCAACGGGAGCGGTCAGCCTTACCTGAAGCGCCGTGGATGCCGCTGCCGTAAGGCCCCGATCAGCAATATGAGACTCACGCTGCTGCGAGGAGGCATTCCAGGACCTGAGGAGGGAGGAAGCCCTGGCCTAGCCCAGCGCTGGCAGGCCGGATGGACTGCTGCCCCCGGCCGAGGAAGCTACAGAGCAGCGACTTACCGCGGAAGTGACGTAGGCTCGGGGGAACACTGATGAATCGGAAGTGACGGAACCGACTGGAGGAAGCAGCATGAAGCGACCGTCCCCAGGGTGAGGCCGCTCGGGATTATATAGAGGGCAGCCCCACCCACAAATCCAGGCTGTAACCAGCCTTACTATAAGTGAAATCTATTTTCCTTTTTCTATACTTTTCCATACTTTTTCCATATACTGGGCTCGCTGTGAACTGTGACATCCGTGCCATATCTTGTGTGTCAAGCATACATATAACATTTAATATGAAGAAGGCGAGCAGTAAGAAGCCGTGGCCCTGGGCACGTTGAAACTGTGTCTGCTGCCAGAGCACAAGAAAAACAATCATTCACGATACCTAGCTTCATGTCCCAGTTTGCAGGGCGTCGCACAACAAAACTCAGACCAGTGCGACCAGGTGATCGCCTGGATTGCATTAGATAATGTTTCCAGTTGGTTAAGCACCACCCTGTCTTCCACCAAGTCCAGTCTCAGTAGCCAACAGTCTGGTCAACAGAATACTCACCCTGATCCTCCTTCCTGCCACTATGGAGAGTCTGGCCAAACAAGTGATCCCTCACTTGGATATTCCAAGCAGCTCTTTTCATTGCCATTACTTGATTTGGCCCTCTCGCCAAGCACACTTGAAGAGGGACATGAGATCTTGTGCCCTGATTCCCAACCTCTTGAACATCCACAGTCACAAGAACATGACAGTGGGGAACCGCAATTAGCGTTAACCCCTTAAGGACGTAGGGCGTACCGGTACGCCCAATTTCCCGAGTCCTTAAGGACTCAGTGCGTACCGGTACGTCCTAACTTTAAATCGATATTCTGGTGCTGCGGGAGTTAATCGGAACGGGATGCCGGCTGAAATCATTCAGCTGGCATCCTGCCACAACGCCAGGGGGGGGTCATGTGATCCCCCGTATCGGCAATCGCCGCAAACTGCAGGTCAATTCAGACCTGCGGTTTGCTGCGCTTTCTGCAGTTTCTGATCCCCGCGGTCCCTAACCGCGGGGATCAGAAACTTTAAAATGCCCAAAATGTCGATTTGCACCCCCCACTGCACCCCAGCATGGTGCAGGGGGGGGTTGTGGGCGGTGGGGGCGGTGCGGGAGGCGGGCGTTGTGGCAGGCGGCCCGCCCGCCTCCTCTTGAAAATTTGTTGGTGGCCAGTGGTTATACCAGGGTGTCAGCACATTGCTGACACCCTGGTATAAACGTCTGACATCTGTGCAGATGTTAGCCGTTTAACCCTTTCCATACAGCGGTCCGTACGGACCGCTGTATGGAAAAGGTTAACTGTCAGGGTCAGGGAGCTCCCTCTCCCATTGGGGGGCTGCTGTGCCTTTGCAGCCCCCGATGGAGAGGGAGAGAGCCCCCCGACAGCCCCGTCCTTACCCTTCCCCGTCTGCGAAGTTGTGGCAGACGGGGAAGGTTCCCATGGCAACAGGATGCCTTCTCAGGCATCCTGCTGTCCATGGTGCTGAACAGATCTATGCTAAAAGCATATATCTGTTCAGACAAAGTGTAAAGTAAAATACAGTACAGTACCCTATATAGTGTACTGTACTGTATTTTACAGACATCAGACCCACTGGATCTTCAAGAACCAAGTGGGTCTGGGTCACAAAAATGTAAAAAAAAGTGAAAAAAGTTAAGATAAAAAAACACATTTATCACTGAAGGTCCGTAACGACCTGATCTATAAAATGGTCATGTTACTTTCCCCGCACGGTGAACGCCATAAAAATAAAAAAATAAAAACTATGAGAAAATTGAAATTTTGCCCACCTTACTTCCCAAAAAAGGTAATAAAAGTGATCAAAAAAGTCGCATGTACGCCAAAATAGTACCAATCAAACCGTCATCTCATCCCGCAAAAATCATACCCTACCCAAGATAATCTCCGAAAAACTGAAAAAACTATGGCTCTTAGACTATGGAAACTTAAAGTGACACTGGTCAGATTAGCAAAAAATGGCCACGTCCTTAAGGTGAAATAGGGCTGAGTCCTTAAGGGGTTAATGAGATGGATGATGATGAGACACAGTTGCTAATGAGTCAACCGCAATTAATGTCTCAAGAGGTTGATGAAGAGGATGAGACACAGTTGTCAATCACTGAGGTTGTGGTTGGGTCAACAAATCAAGAGGATGATCAGAGTGAGGAAGTGGAAGAGGAGGTGATGGACGATGAGGTCACTGACCCAACCTGGGAAGTGGAAAGCCGAGCGAGGACAGCAGTACAGAGGGGGAGGCAGGCTTGAAGAGGCAGTGGGGTGAAAACAGGGAGAAGGCAGGCCACACCACACAGGTCTGCAACTGTTCCATAGAGCACCCCCTTGTGGAAATCTTCCTTGCCAAGGGGTAGGTGTTCCGCAGTATGGCGCTTTTTTCAGGAAAGTGCGGATGACAAAAGAATAGTAGTTTGCAACCTTTGCCACACCAAAAGGAGCCAGGGCGTGAACACTAGCAACCTTACCACCAGCAGCATGATGCGCCACATGGCATCCAAGCACTGTAATAAGTGGGACGAACGCCTGGGTCCACAATCTGCTTCTGCAGGTCACACCACTGCCTCCTCTTCCCCTATGGTTGTTGTAGCCAATCGCCTGTCAAAGGCACAGGCAAGGGTGACTCCCGCCCTGCACCTGGACCTTCGCAAGCACCATCAGTGACCACATCCACTTCCCTGTCCCAGCGTAGTATCAAAATGTCCTTACCTCAGGCATTTGAACGCAAGCGCAAATATCCAGCCACCCACCCACAGGCCATAGCACTAAATGCATACCTTTCAAAATGACCGGCCATGGAAATGTTGCCATTTAGGCTTGTGGACAATGAGGCCTTCCGCAGCCTGATGTTGGCGGCCGTCTCGCAGTACTCTGTCCCCAGCCGCTACTATTTTTCAAGGTGTGCCGTGCCCTCCTTACACTAACATGTGTCCCGAAACGTCACACGTGCCCTGACAAATGCAGTTACTGGGAAGGCCACTTAACCACTGACACATTGAAAAGTGCTTTCAGGCAGGGACGCTACATTTCCCTGACGGCACACTAGGTAAACATTGTGGAGGCCAGGAGTGAGTCATACCCTGGGATGGCACAGGTGCTAGCGACACTAAGGATTACGGGCCCTAATTTCATCAGGGTTTCCGCCACCACCTACGTTAGTGGCTTCAACTCCCACTTCTCCTCCTCCGTCTTCTCCTCCATTTCCACTTCCGAATCATCCTTGGGCAGCACCAGTCAGCCATCAGCTGGTAGCTGGAAGCAGTGTAGCACTGCAGTGGGGAAGCGTCAACAGGCCGTGCTGAAGCTGATATGCTTAGAGAACAAACAGCACACCGTCGCAGAGCTGTTGCAGGGTATAAGAGACCAGAATGAGCTGTGGCTCTCACCACTGAACCTACAACCAGGCATGGTTGTGTGTGATAATGGCTATAACTTGGTGGCGGCTTTGGAGCTCGGCAATCTCATACACATCCCATGTCTAGCCCAAGTCTTAAACTTAGTGGTTCAGCGGTTTCTCAAAACCTACCCCAATTTGCTTGAGCTACTGGTGAAAGGGTGCGCAGCATGTGTGCACGTTTCCACAAGTCATCGACAGCTAAGCCGGTCTGTCAACGCTGCAGCAGTGCTTGAAATTGCCAGGTCATCTGCTGTTGTGCGATGTGAGCACACGCTGGAACTCAACGTTCCACATGTTGGCCAGGTTTTGTGAGCAGCAGAGGGCAGTAGTGTAATACCAGCTGCTACATGGTCGTCACATTTCCAGTCAGCTTCCGCTAATCAGAAATGAGGAGTGGGCATGGATGTCTGACATCTGTGAGGTTTTAAGAAACTTTAAGGAATTAACACAGATGGTGAGCAACGATAACTCTATTATCAGCATAACCATCCCACTTCTTTGTCTACTCAAACGCTCGCTGCTCACAATTAATGATGACGCTTTGCATGTGGAAGAGGTGGAAATGAGGGAAGAAGACATTACACAGGGTGATAGCAAGACTACCCTCCTTCCGTCTTCTCAGCGCGAATTGGACAATGAAGAGGAGGAGGAGCAGGAGACGGTTGCCTCCTCTACAGAGGGTAGTACCCATGGAAGTTTAATTCCATCTGTTCAGTGTGGGTGGGCAGAAGAGGAGGAAGAGGATGATGAGAGGGACAGTCATCCTCCTGATGACGACAGCGAAGTCTTGCCTGTTGGTACTCTGGCACAAATGGCTGACCATGTTAGGCTGCCTGTCACGGCGGACGTGCACTCAGAATAACAGATAACGCACCAACCAGGCTCTGGACGAGAGACAGGGGAAGGGTCACCTCCTAGCTAATCCCTGACCTCTTTCCCTGCACTGCTCAGCCCACATACAGACCTTGAAGGTAGGTGTGATGTGTCCTCCAGCCTGGGCTGACAAAACCCTGAATTCCCTGAGATGGTGAAGTGGGGAAATAGGAGCAGCCTGCTCGCACAGAACCTGGATGGGATAGATGACACAAACAACCAAACAAGAAATGACACTTAGTTTTGAGAGCAGGAACTGACAGCCAACCTTCCCTCCAAGCTTCCCAGACCACAATGATTAGTACAATCCGCTCAGAGCACTTAGCTGGAGGCCATTTAAACTAATGACTCCACCCAGTGCACCTGATGAGAGGCGGATCCAGCACGACACCAAAACAAATACTAAACTCGTGCTGCTATCCTGGCCGACCTCCGTACATCGTCAGAGTGGGGCATGCCTTTCCTGAGACCCGCACGTTATACGCATTTTAGACTACATGGATTACTCGGTGATCACCATACTCGACCCCCGCAACAAAGAGAACTTCTCATCTCTTATTCCTCAGATGGAGAGGACGAGCAAAACGGTGCAATACCAGAAGGACCTTGTTGAAAAATTGCTACAAAAATTTCCATTTGACAATGCTGGTGGCAGAGGAGGGGAGACAAGGGGAACACAGCAGTTCCAACAGAGGCAGGGAAACACTCTCCAAGGCCTGGGACAGTTTCATGACACCCCACCAGCACCCCACCATGTCAGCGTCATCAGTGATCCCTCAGTGCCTTACAACTACTGGATGTGCAAGCTGGACACGTGGCACAAACTGGCGCTCTACGCCTTGGAGGTGCTGGCCTGCCCTGCCGCCAGCGTTTTTTCTGAGCAGGTATTTAGTGCTGCTGGTGGCATTATAGCAGATAAGTGTATCCGCCTGTCTGCTAAAAATGCTGACAGGTTGACTCTTAGAAAAATGAACAAGGAATGGATTGCCCCTGACTTCTCGACTCCACCAGAGGAAAGCGGATGAACAATGGCACTTTAAATGTGTTGTTTAATGTACTCAATACACTGTATTCCCATGCACCCCTTCCACCACAAAAAGGGTATATGGTTAAATCTTCCTTTTCTCCTCCTCCTCCTCCTCTTCCATCATAGCAACATGCTTATTTGTCGAATATAATACCCTTGCATATAATATTTCACAGGGTTAGCTCACCTGCATGCCCTCACATATAATGCTTTACAGGGTCAGCTCACCAACAGGCCCTTGCAAATAATGTTTTAAAGGGTCAGCTCACCTGCAGGCCCTCGCATATAATGTTTTACAGGGTCAGCTCACCTGCAGGCCCTCGCATATAATGTTTTATAGGGTCAGCTCACCTGCAGGACCTCACCTACAATCTTTTACAGGGTCAGCTCACCTACAGGCCCTCGCATATAATGTTTTATAGGGTCAGCTCACCTGCAGGCCCTCACATATAATGTTTTACAGGGTCAGCTCACCTGCAAGCCCTCGCTCACTGGTTGAACGTTATGGAGGCCTGGAGCAAGTCGGCTCCTGGCACCAGACTTGCCCGCCAATAGATCCTCGTTAACGGAAAGTGTACTCATTCCAATAACAGGGCCTCTTGTTATTTATCATCACTACCTCCCCAAGTCAGGAATGGGTAATTGCCGCGCGCCTGCTGCCTTCCTTGGACGCTTGTGCTTTAATAACTTGACCCACCCTCTCTGGGTGGTTCACAATTTGAAAAAAAAAGGGGCAAGGCAGCAATAGCCAATCAGATTTCAGCCATTGACCTCCCACTCCGTCATCGAACCCTGAATCCATGTTACCCGTGGTCACCATGGTAGGCGCAGAAAAGAACATCAAAAGTTGATAGGGCAGACATCCGAATGGATCGTCGCTGTCACGGGGATGTGCAATTGCTCAGAGGTTATCTAGAGTCACCAATGTGGCAGCAGGCCCTCGCCCCTAATATTTTAGATGGTCAGATCAGCAGGCCCTTGCTACACATGTTTTTGAGGGTCACCAGCAGGCCATCAATCATAATTTTTCTGCACCATTTTGGTGGTGTTTTCATCAATTTCTGACCTTTTCCTATGAACCAGGCACCCTCCCCTTTCCAGAGCAGGGGGTGCCTGGTTTAATGCTCGGGTTCTCCCATTGACTTCCATTATACTCTGGTGCACAGTAGAGCACCCCGATGTGTTCAGCCAGAGCACCTGAGCACTTTGGTGCTCGATCAACACTAGTGCTTGCCCATCATCAGTGCAGATTAAGACTCTGACTGGCTGGGTGTAATGCTTTGGATGCTACTTAGGCAAGGTACTTGCTGTCCTTAAAGAGACCAACCTTGTATAAAAACTCACTGGAAGTGCTCCCTGGTATGTAGACCTATTGTCAATGCTCCATGGGAAAGCAATATGCAAAGAGGTATCCCCCAAGGAAAGAGAACCATCTTGCTAGCATTACCTTTGGATCAGTCAAAATAAATCCTTTGATAGCTGTTTTGGGGTGATTGCACCCCCATCAGTATGGAATAGGATTCTCGCTGGCTGGGTACAATTTCTTGGAAGCAGCTTAGGCAGGGTGCTGGCTGTCCTTAAAGAGTCACTGTATTTTCACAAAATGTTTTTTTCATTTAATTGAGAATGGTGTACTAGCAAATCTCTAAACTCACTTTATTTAAAAAATCTTCATCTCACTTCTAAGTTGCAGTCTACTGCCTGTTGTCAGGAAAGATCCATTACTGTTAGCAGAGACTCAGAAGATGGCTGAGGGGAAGGAGAGCCGTGTTACAGTTAGCGGAGATTGTAAGCCTACTTCAACACAGCTTTGAAACATCATAGCAACCTTCTGTCTATTTGTAAGTGTAAATTATACATCCTTATCGGTTCTGTGAGCTCCAGACCTGAAGAAAAAAAAAAACATAGCGGGAAGTAAGGGAAAGTATTTCACCATACTATAGTACTGGGAGAATGGAGAAGACCCTGCTTCTAAGTGAAATGAATCTAGCTGTGTAGCTGAAATAGGGAATAATATGGCTGAAATAAACATAAATGAAGCCCAAATATAACTGTTTCTTCACAGTTTTGATTGTAAATAGAAGCACAACCACTACACTAACCTTTTATTTGAAAACGCAGGTACTCTTTAAAGAGTCCAGCCCTGTATGGAGACTCACTGGAAGGACACCATAGTATGAAGAAATTTTGGCAATGGTCTATGGCTTGGCTTAGCTATTCTTCCTTGTCATATCCCAAGGTTAGTTAAAAAGTCATATTTTGACTAACAGGGAGACACTTCCACAATATCCATGAGGCCTAAAATATTACTGCAAAATTGATGCACTTTATATGGCTGAAATAAATAAAGACACATGTTAAACTACAAAAACTTTGGTGTGCCATCTGAAATTGTTTATCCACTTCCACAAGGTGTAAATGCAGCAGCCGCCGCCACTGATGAGCAAGTGCTTGCTGGGAAGGAACACTTTTTCCCCAACAATCGCCTGCTTTA
Organism: Bufo gargarizans; assembly: GCF_014858855.1. Lineage (NCBI taxonomy): Eukaryota > Metazoa > Chordata > Amphibia > Anura > Bufonidae > Bufo > Bufo gargarizans. The sequence continues at coordinate 252,700,614 of NC_058083.1, forward strand.
TCATGCTGTATAAAGGAACCTTAAAGGTTCCTGACAATGATTGGTTTCCAGCTCAGCCAATGACAAAAATGAAATTCCCATGTTTTTCATTACAAGTTGTTTGGATTCAACTCAGCCAATTAGAGTGTGGGAATACTCCAGAGGATATGGACATGGAGACATTGACTGCAACATCCCAATTTCTCATGACCCACTCAGTACCAATATGGATTTCCCTTAGCAGTTCAGAGATTGTGGACAATGTTTTTATTGATCCCAGATCTCAACCTGATTGTATAAATTTGTACATTTTAATTATTCCTTTTACAGTGCAAGTAGTTGTATTTATCTGGATATTATTTTTGTTCAATTATTTAAATATCTAACAAAGAATCAGCTGGGAAAAAAAGAATTGTTATGCTTATATTGAGTATTGTGATACTGGTTAGGGTGGTTTAATGAAATATTTTTTTCCAGAAAAATTGACTATAATTTTTGAACCCAAGGCCAGATCCCTTTATAGTAGTTAAAGGATGAATACCAGGGGACTGTCAGGATAACAACATTAGGATTAGCCTCAAGCTAAATCCATTGGTTAACACGTTGGTTCCACTTCCACTGCCATAACACCTTTTTTTTTATTCTTCCTGCTGGATCAACTTCTGGCTTTGGCTTCAAAACTGTTGGAGTATTATTCTACAAAAAAATGGCCTTTGTGAAACCATATTTTCACCAGTATTTTAAGAATTCTGTCAGGACTTCTAAAGTCGTGGCCAAAAGTTTTGAGAATTACATAAATATTGGAAATTGGAAAAGTTGCTGCTTAAGTTTTTATAATAGCAATTTGCATATACTCCAGAATGTTATGAGGAGTGATCAGATGAATTGCATAGTCCTTCTTTGCCATGAAAATTAACTTAATCCCCAAAAAAACTTTCCACTGCATTTCATTGCTGTCATTAAAGGACCTGCTGAGATCATGTCAGTAATCATCTTGTTAACTCAGGTGAGAATGTTGACGAGCACAAGGCTGGAGATCATTATGTCAGGCTGATTGGGTTAAAATGGCAGACTTGACCTGTTAAAAGGAGGGTGATGCTTGAAATCATTGTTCTTCCATTGTTAACCATGGTGACCTGTAAAGAAACACATGCAGCCATCATTGCGTTGCATAAAAATGGCTTCACAGGCAAGGATATTGTGGCTCCTAAGATTGCACCTCAATCAACAATTTATAGGATCATCAAGAACTTCAAGGAAAGAGGTTCAATTATTGTTAAGAAGGCTTCAGGGCGTCCAAGAAAGTCCAGCAAGCGCCAGGATCATCTGCTAAAGAGGATTCAGCTGCAGGATCGGAGTGCCACCAGTGCAGAGCTTGCTCCGGAATGACAGCAGGCAGGTGTGAGCGCATCTGCACGCACGGTGAGTCGAAGACTTGGAAGATGGCCTGGTGTCAAGAAGGGCAGCAAAGAAGCCACTTCTCTCCAAAAAAAACATCAGGGACAGATTGATCTTCTGCAGAAAATATGGTGAATGGACTGCTGAGGACTGGGGCAAAGTCATATTCTCCAATGAAGCCTCTTTCCCAATGTTTGGGGTATCAGGAAAAAGGCTTGTCCGGAGAAGAAAAGGTGAGCACTACCATCAGTCCTGTGTCATGCCAACAGTAAAGCATCCTGAGACCATTTATGTGTGGGGTTGCTTCTCATACAAGGGAGTGGGCTCACTCACAATTTTGCCCAAAAACACAGTCATGAATAAAGAATGGTACCAAAACACCCTCCAACAGCAACTTCTTCCAACAATACAACAACAGTTTGGTGAAGAACAATGCATTTTCCAGCACAATGGAGCACTGTGCCATAAGGTAAAAGTGATAACTAAGTGGCTCAGGGACCAAAACTTTGACATTTTGGGTCCATGGCCTGGAAACTCCCTAGATCTTAATCCCATTGAGAACTTGTGGTCAATCCTCAAGAGGCGGGTGGACAAACAAAAACCCACTAATTCTGACAAACTCCAAGAATTGATTATGAAAGAATGGGTTGCTATTAGTGTTGATCACGAATATTCGAATTGCGAATTTTAATCGTGAATATCGGCACTTCGAGAATTCGCAAATATTTAGAATATCGCTAAATATATTCGTAATTGTGAATATTCGATTTTTTTGAAAATACCAGTTCATGCAAATTTTTATGCGAAAATTTGTATGCGAATTTTATGCAAATTTTCGCAATCAAGAAAATAATGCCTTGAGATTACGAATTTGCAAATTCTCGAATATATGTCGAATATTCGCCCAAATATTCGTGAAATATTGCGAATTCGAATATTGCCCCTGCCGCTCTTCACTGGTTGCTATCAGTCAGGAATTGGCCCAGAAGTTGATTGAGAGCATGCTCAGTCGAATTGCAGAGGTCCTGAAAAAGAAGGGCCAACACTGAAAATACTGACTCTTTGCATAAATGTCATGTAATTGTCGATAAAAGCCTTTGAAACGTATGAAGTGCGTGTAATTATATTTCACTACATCACAGAAACAACTGAAACAAAGATCTAAAAGCAGTTTAGCAGCAAACTTTGTGAAAACTAATATTTGTGTCATTCTCAAAACTTTTGGCCACGACTGTAGTATTTATTATTATTTTTTGACAAATGTTAAACGTATTACCTATGAACAGGATAGGGATAAGAGTCTGAATGTTAGAAGTCCAACAACAAAGATTCCCACCAATCATGAGAATGGGGGTGCTATGTCTATCTGTCTGAATGGAGCAGCAGTCAAGTATGTGTGCACTGCATTCAAGAAAATTCCTTCAAAATACTATCTAGATGGTATAAAACTCCGGATTTTTTTTATATAGGGCCCACCTTTCCCCTACAGATAAGTGCTGGAGATGTCAGGAAGAGCGAGGCTCCATATCCCACATCTGGTGGTCCTGTAGGAATATTTCAAATTCTGGACGGAAGTTGAACATATTATCAACAAAGTCTGCAGTTCTCACATCTCACTGACTCCTGTACTGATTCTACTATGGTTGTCACGGAATAGTTTCAAACCATCAGGTAGAAACCTGGCCACGTATATGATCTCTGCAGCCAAATGCATTATCCCGACTAAGTGGAAAAGCTCAGAACTCCCTTCCATTAAAGAATGGCTGGATAAAACACACCAAATCTGCCTTATGGAAGAAATGGTGAGTTGGGAAAGGGGTAATAGGAAGGCCTTTCTAAAAATTTGGCAGCCATGGTTGAACTTTTATAGAGCCTAGGGTGTTTACTTGCTCTCCTTCCCTCTTTCAAGTATCTATCTACCTACTCCAGTTTATACAACTTAAGGATCAGACCCATACCCCCCCTCCCCCCCTCCTCCTAAAGGTTAATTACCAAAGGAATGACTAGGCCCCTACCAGTGGTGTCTCAAATTAGAGCCCACGCACTTGATAAAGGTTTCCTGACTAATCTAATTTAATGCTATATTGAATTGCTGACCCTCAAATATAAGTATATTTTATCTTAATATAAGTATACATCCTAGGAATAAGAATCTAGATCTGACCCTACCGTCTGTTATGTTCCTTGTTAGTTTCCTTCTCCTGTTATTTGACAGTTCAGCTGGGATTTGAAGTCCAAGGTTGACAGTCTTATCAATCCTCACTAGGCTTACTGATGTAGTCCCATATACTTAGAATTCTTTTTTACATATTATTTGGGATAATCACACAGCTGTTTGGAACTCTTATCACCATAGGTCTGAAATTCCTGAAACTTCCATTGTCTACTCATTTGCATTTTCACAACTGTATTATGCACATTGATTGTACTCTACGAACTGTAATTGTTTGTTACTGTTTGTTCTTTATTGAAAAACCTCAGAAATAAAGAATATACAAAAAAGTATGTGTGCACTGCAGCTCCATTCCTCTCTCCGAGACTGCTGAGGAAAAGGCAAGTACCATCACCAGCAGTCTCAGAGAGATGAATTGAACCACAACAATCATGATTAAGTGTAACTATATTCATACAGGGATCAACAGGTCACCCATACTCATAAGCATTGAGGGATCTAATGGTCAGACACCTGCCATCTTATCCCCTATCATGTTGGGTTATGTTTAAAACTTGGCACAAACAATTGAAGGCAATACAATCTGTCACTGTCCTGCCTGTGACAGGGACTAGAAAATCGAGGAGACTGGCAGCAAGTGACTGACAGCCTCTTTGGTTTCACCTTTCTGTGTTGTTTCTGAGGATGGGACAATTAGCGAATGCTAATTCACTTTAATGGCAGGCGAACCTGAAAAACCTACAGGACATATTTGCAGCTACCAAATACTTACTAGAAGTGCACAAATTGTCCCACAACATGGACAGTGACATACCAGAGGGGGATAAATGGCAAACAAATAATAATAATATATAGATTTTAATCAGGGGACATTTTTATGCATCTTAAAGGGAAACTGTCAAAAATGTGCCCTGCTGGAGCCTATAATTTTTTTATTTTATACCATGGGAGTAAAGGCCCAAAACATTAGGCAGTCACCGAACAGAAAACATCAAGTTATTATGTGGCTGGAGGTATATTAGACGGTCATTGGATATCAATTTTTCTGCAGGCCAGTACAAATACATGTCAAATACATATGTTTAAAAAAACTAAACATATAAAATTGAATTAAAAACATGGCTAAAAAAATGCCCCCTCTTGAATAAACCCCAAATAATAATGAAATTCAAAACTCGTGGTCGTCATAGGTGTTGAATTCTTCCGAGGCACCAACAATTATGCATTCACCGTACAGAAAATATCAATTGATTATGTGGCTGGAGGTATATAAGATGGTCAATGGATATAAATTTTACTGCAGGCCCCAAAATTATTCATTCACTGGACAGAAAACATCAAGTGACTATGGGGCTGGAGGTATATTAGACGGTCATTGGATATAAATTTTACTGCAGGCCAGTGGAGTACAGGCCCTTAACATTAGGCATTCACCGGACAGAAAAGAATAATTGATAATATGGCTGGAGGTATATTAGGCGGTCGCCATATAACAATTTTACTGTTGGCCAGTTAGATTACAGGTCCCAAAAATTATGCATTCACTGTACATAAATGATCAAGTGATTATGTGGCTGGAGGTATATTAGACGGTCAATGGATAACAATTTTACTTCAGGCCAGTGGAGTACAGGCCCCAAAAATTAATTTAACGTACAGAAATTAACAAGCGATTATGTGGTTGGAGGTGTATTAGACGATCATTGGATATCAATTTTTCTGCAGGCCAGTACAAATAAATGTCAAATACATATGTTTAAAAAAATATAAAATTGGATTAAAAACATGGCTAACATAATCCTCCCTCTTAATAAACCCCAAATGATAATAGGTAAAATTCGATAACACGTGGTTGTCATAGGTGTTGAATTCCTCCGAGGCCCCAACAATTATTCATTCATTGTACAGAAAACATCAAGTGATTATGTGGCTGGAGGTATATTAGACAGTCATTGGATATCAATTTTAATGTAGGCCACTGGAGTACAGGCCCCAAACATTACGCATTCACCGTACAGAAATCATCAGGTGATTATGTGGCTGGAGGTATATTAGACGGTCAATGGATATCAATTTTACTGCAGGCCAGTGGACTACAGGCCCAAAAATATTCCTTCACTGGACAGAAAACATCCAGTGATTATGCGTCTGGAGGTATATTAGGTGGTCACCGTAAAACAATTTTAGGTTACTTTCACACTTGCGTTTGGTCCGGATCCGTTATGAATCTGCACAGATGGATCCGTTCAGATAATGCAACCGTTTAAGGTAATGTGATTACGTGGCTGGCGGTATATTAGACGTTCAATGGATATCAATTTTACTGCAGGCCAGTGGACTATGGGCCCCAAAAATCATTCATTACCTGTACAGGAAACATCAAGTGATTATGTGGCTGGAGGTATATTAGACAGTCATTGGATATCAATTTTAATGTAGGTCAGTGGAGTACAGGTCCCAAACATTATGCATTTACTGTACAGAAATCATCAAGTGATTATGTGGCTGGAGGTATATTAGGCAGTCAATGGATATAAATTTTACTTCAGGCCAGTGAACTATAGGCCCCAAAAATGATTCTTTCACCGGACAGAACATCAAGTGATTATGTTACTGGAGGTATATTAGATGGTCAGTGGATATCAATTTTATTTCAGGCCAGAGGAGTATAGGCCCCAAACATTAGGCATTCACCGTACAGAAAAAATTAAGTGATTATGTGGCTGGAGGTATATTAGACGGTCATTGGATATCAATTTTCCTGTAGGCCATTGGAGAATAGGCCCCAAACATTAGGCATTCACCGCAAAGAAAACATCAAGTGATTATGTAGCTGGCTGGAAGTATATTAGACGGTCATTAGATAACTATTTTATTTCAGGCCAGTGGAGTACAGGCCCCAAAAATAATTCATTCAGTGTACAGAAAAGAACAAGTGATTATGTGTCTGGAGGTATATTAAACGGTCATTGGATATCAATTTTACTGCAGGCTAGTACAAATACATGTCAAATACATATGCTTAAAAGAACTAAAAATATTAAATTGTATTAAAAACATGGCTATCAAAATCCCCCCTCTTGAAAAAAAACCAAAGGATAATGGTTGAAATTTGATAGCACCTGGTCGTCACAGGTGTTGAATTCCTCTGTCGCCCCAAACATTCATCGGACAGAAAAGACCTTTTATGTCACTGTATTTACATAAGGCAGGGACCATTATTTGTTCTGGGTGGTGGTGAATATGTGTAAGCTGGCATGAGGAAATTCAATTAAACGTGGTCATCACAGGTGTTGAATTCCTCCGAGATCCATGCCTCATTCATTTTTAGAAATTTGAGGTAGTCCACACTTTGGTGTGCTAGGCGAGTGCGCTTATTGGTCAAGATCCCCCCTCCTGCGCTAAATGTCCTTTCGGACAGGACACTCGACGGGAGGCAAGCCAAGAGTTCCATGGAAAATTGAGCCAGCTTTGGCCACAGGTTAAGCCTGCACACCCAGTAGTCAAGGGATTCATTGCTTCTCAGAGCGTCCACATCGGCCGTTAACCCGATGTAGTCGGACACCTGTTGGTCTAGGCTTTCTGTGAGGCTGGATCCGGAGGGCGGCTGTCGATGGGTTGGATGCAAGAATGATCTCATATCCAAAGTGACCAACACATCTTCAAACCGTCCTCTTCTTGCATGCGCTGTAGGATTGGTACCCGCAACTGTTTCTCTATGGGTGGAAATTCCTCTGCCAGCGTTCGCAACAGCAGAATGCAGCATCTCTCGAAGCAAGGCCTGGAAATGCTGCATTCTGACAGCCCTCTGTGATGCTGGCAACATGTCCACCATTTAGTTTTTGTACGGGGGTTCTAAATACGTTGCCACCCATTACTGGTCCTTGCCCTTTACACTTTTTATACGGGGGTCCCTCTTTAAACACTGTAGCATGAAGGCCCACATTTTCACTAAATTGGAAGTAGTGGAGCGGCCTGGCTCCTGCTCATCGCCAAGGAGAATGTCGTCTCCAGTCTCTTACCCCCAGCCACAGACAACACCAGGGATCCCAGAAAATTTTAAAGTCTGCTCTACTTGCTCCTCCTCCTCCCCCAGGCACCATCCTCCTTTAACTTGTCTCAGAGGGAGTTGCCACCCCTGGGAATTCATTCAGCATTGCGACTTTCTCATCTTCCTGCTCCTGCTCCTCGACGGCTTGATCAATGACATGACGCAATGCACGCTCAAGAAAGAAGGCATAAGGTACGATGTCACTGATGGCGCCCTGGCTGCCACTGACCAGTTTGGTGATTTCATCAAATTGCCGCAGAAGTCTGCATGTGTCGCGCATGAGCAGCCACTGGTGCGGTGAAATGAAACCAAGCTCCCCAGAACCTGTCCTGCTGCAGAGTTCGTACAACCTATCAAGCATATACAAGTTGGAGTTCGATCGCATCGGGCTGTCACAAATCAGATGTCTGATTGGCAGGTGGTTTCGCCGCTGAACATTAGCAAGGTGAGCCATGGCCATGTAAGATCTTCTAAAATGGCCAGAGATTTTCCTGGCCTGCCGCAAGACGTCCTGGACCCCGGAGTTTTTGGCAACGAATTGCTGCACGACTAAGTTCAAGACATGTGCCATGCACGGCAAGTGTGTCATTTTGCCCTGTTTCAGCGCGCTCAGCAGATTGGCACCGTTGTCGCACACCACTTTACCAACTGTCAAATTGAGCGGGTTAGCCACTGATTGGCCTGTGACTGCAGAGCTGAAAGGAGTGCAGGACCGGTGTGGCTTTTAGCTTCCCGGCGCAACAGCAGCAGCACAGCATGGCAACACCGTCTCACCTTTGAATAGGTTCTAGGGAGCTTGGGGGGAGCAGCAGAAGAGGACGGTAGCAGTGGAAAAGGAGGAGTCAGCCAAGGAGGAGAGGGAGGATGGAGTAGGATGAGGAAAAGAATAGGCAGGCCTGCATGCAATCCATGGCGGTAATACCTAACCCACACGGGTGCCATGGGTTGCATGCATGACAGCCTTCAG